>NW_028243197.1:0-123340 GCF_964263255.1 Lissotriton vulgaris | reverse complement strand
CTTCCTGTGATCCAGCGTCACTATAGAAATTCTGTCTCACATGCGTCACCATTCACTACCTAATACTCACCAAACTAATCAATACCAAGGCCTATGCAACCGAGACAGAAAATCATGAAGCTGAATCATGTGGCCTAATTATTCACACCATCAAACCCATATATACATATTTACAACTGCAGTATAACATTTATAATCATAGATTTATTAAGAAACATTAATTAGACCACTGAGGCCAATGGAAACAAACTAATGGTAACAACTAAATAATCAAGTCCAGCTTGACGTTTTAAGTCTTTTATTTTTAAAGTCCCAAAGTTTTCAAATCTTTATTAGTTCATTTATTAATTTCAAGCATTTTATTAAATCAGTTTTTAATCATTAGATCATTGGCTCAAAAGGTCTGGCACATCAAAATTGCACAGAAATAATGAATATAGGAAAACATCAACCTAAACCCTATGTTAGCTTTCTGACCTGAAAAGGAATAATCATTTATTATTAAGCAATCAAATCTTACGCGTCCAAGGGAAAACGGACAGCACTTCGCCCACAGGAAACAGTCAGCCCCGCTCCCCTCAAGAGGCCAGGTTTTTATACCTTTCTTACTCTCTAATTTAACTAAAAATATCATATTTGCAAAAAGCAGCAACCTAATTGGTTGTCAACCATCAGACCACCGAAAGGCCAATGCATCAGTCTCTGTGACATCATTATGTCATTGTCCATTGACACGAAGCAACATTGGCTTCCCAAAGTTGTAACTTTTAACTAAAAGTTCAGATTCTATTTCCTCCAGGATTTTAGCCATGCTGCCTCTACACGCTTCCTTGGCCTTGACGCTTTTGCTTTCGGAGCTAGATGCACTGAACGTCCATTGTTTGAGCTTCTGCACATTTCCGTGCGTGGAAGTTTTTCAATGACAACATCGTCACTGTCGCGCTCAGCTCCTTTTGTCAGGCCAACCAACTTTTTATTAGAACTAGGCCCCAAACTTTTCACTCGAGCTAGTATTTAAACAAACACAAAAAGTTGATTAATTCAAGTAAAATAAACCCTTCTGTTACCCACCCTACCATTGCTAATAATTAACCCATTAATAAATGTCAACTAGCAGAAGCAAACAGAGAAAGCAGCACATTTAATATCTACCAATCTTCTTAATGTCCAGCTGGATTCTTTATATATATCTGAAAGAGTAAAAAGATTGACAAACAATACATAGATAAACAATCACAACATAAGACAAACACATAAGCCCATATAATGAATGCACATGCCATAAAATGATCAACCGCATTAATAGTGACAAGGACAATAGGACGAACAAGACAATATTAATCACGTGTTACATGACAGACTCGCAAATGCAACAAGAGCACATAATATTAGGCCCGCGCCAAACAACACCCAAAAATTTCAGGAAATTTTGAACCCAATTTAGAGACATCACACTTTGAATTCTCTCTGTATTAGTCTCCCTAAACCCCTGTTTCTGCTCTCAGATCAATACTTTCAAACTGAGCTCTCCGCATCTCTTCTAACTCATATTCCTTCTCCTGTTCCTTTCTGAGTTTGTAAATCCTCCTCTTTTCTTTCTGATGCTTCTTCCTTTTGTGAATCATGCAACTAATTTTTAGCAGCATCATCACTATAATGATGACAATTACTGGGCGCTCTACAAACCCCTTTAATAATAATGGATAGAGCACTTTGCCAATGATTGAACTACCAACTTCCGAAAACCATTCCTTCATTGCCTCCATTCTTTTGCCTATTCGTTCTGTGAAACTTTCTTCTTCCAGGGGTTCTATTTCTTCATGAAACTCAGTAATGTTTTTAATAAGCGACTCTATATTCCGACACTTGTCAGGAATATAAGTACAGCAATGCTGGACATGTAAGACCCCACAGACTCCCCCCTCTTTTGCTAGCAGAATGTCTAGTGCAAGACGATTCTGCATAACCATGCTTCTGGTAGCAACAAGTTCTGTATTAACTAATTGAAATCCACTTGCAGTATCTGTTGACAATCTATCTACGATTGTAGAAACCTTTCTGATTTTGATTGAATTCATGGTAATTCCTACCATAGGAATGACAGCACCAAATATGTCTCCCAGGACTTCTGTAAAACTTTCTCTTTTGTACCTATTCAGGTGTTCACCAAATTCAAAAGTACCCTTTTCATTTCTGTCAACATGAACATTTTTTGGAAAAACTAAACCAAGATAGCATGTCCCATACCAATGGTCTGGGAGGCTAAAATATGCTTTATTACCACAAATAAAATAGATTCCAGGAAAAATTGGGTCCTTACCACCTTTAAAACCCCATCCCCCTATGATACGATAGGTATCCTCACATTGACTAGCACCCACAAAGTAATTATCATAAAGAGTGTTATCTCTCCTAATGCAAAATTTACCACTAACTGGTTCATCTATATGTATAGCTGCATTTGTGTTAACACCATTTAGTTTAGCATCCTCCATTTGCCAGTACTTGGACTTGGCATGTTTAAGCATCTCATTTCTCTTGTAAACAGCCCTTCTCTCCTCAACCATGTTCAGGAAAGTCTTTTCTTCTGCTCTCATTTTGCATGTTAAATTATTTCTATATGCATACTCATAGTTAAGTTCATTAGTAACTAAAAAGAATTCCCTCATCTGTTTCGCAGGTTTTACTTTGTTCAAGCTATTTACAACTTTGAGATTTGCAAAACCCTCATCAAAGTCTGAGTAATAGTACTCCAGACGACCAGTTTGATAAAACAGGCTAGCAATTACACTGCAAGTATTGCCATAAGTGAGAGGTAACATATTATAAGTCACCCCCTCTGAAACAGAAGCAGGCAGCTTCACACAGACATAACAGTCTTTAACATTCATTACTTTAACATATTCAGACAGAAGCCTTGAAAATGAATTGCTTGAGAAATCTCCAACAGATCTATCTTGATGGATCTCTGGATTATGCTCAATAACTCTGCTAGACTTGCCAGCATATTTCTCATGTTTAGTCTCTACCTTACTTGTTATGTTAGTCTTGAGTTTTTGCTTGTCAATACCAAAAGGGTAAACTACAGCTAATATTAACCACACTAAAATTAATAAGACCACACAAATTGAAGACATTTTGCAACATCTTTTCAATATAGAACACCTTGAAGTATCTGAGCTAGGCATTTTGAAAAACAATCAAAATTGAAAAACAAAAATTTTAAAAATATGTGAGTTTACTAAAATTTTAGTGTAAAACTAAAACTAAATAAAACTAAAACTAAACTATAAACTATATCCCCCCTTTAAATTTTTTTTTTTTTAAAGAAACCCTAAACAGCTTTTCTTCGACCTTGCGTCACATGAAAATGTGTTGTTCAACTGAAAACAATTTCTTCGACCTAAAGTCACCTAACACATTTTCTTCAGCCTTATGCCAGGAAACAAAACCCTTATCTAAAATTTAAACAACATCAATCTTTGTCACTAGCTTCTTCCAAATCTTCTTGGCTACTGCTTTCCACCTCAACAATTGGCGGTATTATTATATAGGTCCATTCCGGAGACTTATACTTCTGATTTGGCTTTATTACTCTTTTTGTCTTTCGAGTGATTACTACAATCTTTTTATTTTCGTTTTTCTTATCAGAGTCACCTCCCTGACTAGATACTTCGTTGATCTGCTCTTTTGATTTCTTCACCAGTTTGAATTTCAAATTATCTTCAGGCCAAATATCTCCTTTCCTCAGGATTTTCTTCTTTGGCACACTTTCATTACATTCAGCTTTCCAAGCTCTTTTTCTGAATTTTCTTATTTCAGATTCTTCATCACTCTCATCAGTGTCTGTATCTGAGACTTCAAATCTGTACCTAGGAATTTCTTTACTCGGCAGCTTCACTCCGTTAGGAACAATATCCTTACAGCTGGTACTTGGTAATTCTTCCTCTTCTTCAGAAATCACCTTCAGCTTCCCAGTTTCAGGCTTTTTGCTCCTGCACACAGAGTTACTTCTTTGCTTTTCAATACTCTCCTGGATTAGATTTTCGTCTTGCTCAGAATCTTCTGCTCCTGAATCTTCTTTTTCTTTTTGAGATTATTTTTCTAGCAGGTCTTCATCAACACCTCGATTTCCAGTATCGATATTCAGATCTTCTTCATTCAAGTTCTGATTCTCATCTAGATTTTCTTGATGGTGATTTTCTTGCTGATCATCAGACTCGGGATGTTCTGGATCTCCTTCTGAATCTGAATCAGTTGTTGCTTCACTGTCTTCATCAGGATTTTTAGGAGGTGGTACACAAATTGTATGGCTTGCATGCACCCACCTTTTCAGGCCTTTGCACTTGACAGCATTCGTTGTGACCAAAATCACTTGTCTTGCCTTCTGCCACCTTGGTACTAAACAGTTTCTTCTCCGGTGGACTTTAGTCCTCACCCAGTCTCCGGGTAACAAATCATGCGCTTGCACTTTCTCCTTTGAGATTACATCTGTTCTCACCTGATGAAATACAGAATTAACTACATCAGAAAGATTCTGACAGTATTCAATGATTGCACTATCATTAATACTCAATATTTTGCCAACTGGAATAAATGCTTGCCTCATTACTCTACCCATTAGAATGTCATGGGGACTAAGGCCTGTCTTTTTCTCTGGAGTGCTTCTTAATGACATCAGAACAAGTGGAAGAGCATCTGTCCACTTTACTCCTGTGGCTAGACACATTTTTGAAATTCTGTTTTTAATAGTTCCATTTATCTGTTCAACAACACCTGATGCTTCTGGTCTGTATGCACAATGCAGCTTTTGCTCAATGTTCAAGGCTTCACAAATCAATTTCATTCATCTGTTTTCAAAATGGGTTCCTCAATCACTTTCAATGGTCACCGGAAATCCATACCTAGGTATGATCTCCCTCAAAAGCAATTTTGCCACAGTGACTGAGTCATTGTGACGAGTTGGGAAAGCTTCCACCCATCTTGAAAACAGACAAACAAACACAAGCACATATTTTAGCCTGTTGTGCAACGGCATCTCAATGAAATCCATCTGCAATCTGGTAAATGGACCACCCTCCCATCCTATGGTTCCCATGCTTACAACAGTCTTCCTATTTGGATTCATCTGTTGACAGGTCAAACATCTTTGGCAAAGTGACTCTGCAATGATTCAACATTTTGGATTGAACCATGTTTCTCTGAATAGTCCAATCATTGAATCTCTCCCCAAATACCCTGGACCATGGTACATCCGTGCCATGTCAGCAATCATGCTGTTTGGCATTACAGGCCTTCCATCTTTGTAAACGCAAACTCCATCCTCCTCTCGCTGTCTGCATTCTGCTTTTAACCATGAGGTTTTCTCTTCATCTTCTGCCTCATCTTGTAACTCTTTTACCTCCTGCAATGTTTCAACTACAGAAATTAGCATGAGAGAATTCAACATGTGACTTTTGTCTTTTTCCCGATTGATTGAATAATTGTTTTTTGCACAGTATCTTGCGATCTCGTCTGCGTATGCATTTCCTTTAGTGATGTAATCATCACCTTTCTTGTGAGCTGCACATTTGACAACAGCAATTTGCTCTGGTAACTGAATGCCATCGATCAATCTCTTGATCAATTTTGCATTTCTGATTGGCGTACCTGCAGAGGTTAAATAACCTCTTTGAGACCATAGCTGTCCATAGTCATGAACTAAGCCATATCCATACTATCAGTCACTATGGTTACCTTTTTGCCAGCTGCTTTTTCACAAGTTCGAATTAGACCAATTAGCTCTGCAATCTGAGCAGAACGAATTCCATCAAGGGGTGAACCTTCAACAACATCTGATACTGTACATACAGAATATGCTGCTCTCAGAATTCCTTCATCAGTTCTTAAGCAAGAACCATCAACAAATAAAACCAAATCTGATTCAGGCAAAGGAACATCTTTTATGTCCTGTCTAGGTTTTGTGCAGTAATCTACAACATCCAGGCATTCATGATCAATGTCATTTTCATTATTTACCTCAGTAACGACTCCATCTGGCAATAGTGTGGAAGGATTCAGGTTCACGCATCTTGCAATTGAAACGTTATCTGACCCCAGAATTGTTTTCTCATATTTTGTCAGTCTGCTACTTGTCAGATGCTGAGTTTTACTTCTGGTAAGAAGAATTTCAACTGAATGAGGTACATATACTTTTACAGGAAATCCCATAATGATACCCTCACTTTGTTCAAGATTTACACTTGTTGCAGCCACTGCTTTTAAGCAACCTGGCAAAGCTTTTGCAACAGGGTCCAAAACAGCTGAGAAATATGCAATTGGCTTTCTCAACTTTCCATGTCTCTGAATCAACACAGACAATGTACAACCTTCCCTTTCACTGCAGTACAGTTCAAATTCTTTCTCATAATCTGGCATACCCAGAGCTGGAGCTTCACATAAGCTTCTTTTTAATTGTTCAAAAGCTTCCAGGTCAATTTTTGACAGTCTGATAGGATCTTTTACGTCAGCTTTTGTTAGTCTCTGGAGTGGTTTTGCAATTACCGAAAATCCACTAATCCATTGTCGACAGTAAATAACCATTCCCAGAAACATTCTGACCTGTCTTTGTGTTGTCGGTGGCTGAATTGCTTGAATCATTTTAATTCTTTCAATTGTCACTTTTCTTGCTCCTTTTGCAATTCTGTGACCAAGATACTTTACTTCTTGCTTACAAAACTGCAATTTTGCAGGTGACACTTTATGTCCCTCATCTGCCAATCGATTTAAAAGAGTATTGGTATCAGTAACACAATTTTCTCGTGTTTTTGCTGCCACGAGCAAATCATCAATGTACTGAACCAGTGTAGAATTACCAGGCAATATCAGATCTTCCAGAGACTTCTTTAATAACTGATTAAAGATAGAGGGACTCTCAGTATACCCCTGTGGGATATGACACCATGCTAATATGCGATTCTGGAACCGGAATGCAAACATTTGTTGGCTCTCTGGATGCAATGGAACTGTAAAGAAGGCGTTACACAGGTCAATAACTGTGTACCATTCTGCATCATGTGGAATCTGGTAAAGAATTACCGCAGGGTTTGGAACAATTGGGCAACATGGAACAACAATTTGGTTACTTTTTCTCAGGTCCTGAACAATTCTATATGTTCCGTTTGGCTTTTTAATACCCATAATCGGTGAATTACATGGACTGCTCTCAATTTCTTTTAGCACACCTTGACTTATGAATTTTTCAATCACTGGAATGACACCTTCAATTGTCTCAGCTTTTATTTTGTATTGAGGAACATTTGGAAAATCTATTCCCTGCTTAACAGTAATTTTTACTGGATCTACATTTTTCATCAGACCCATGTCATTCCCAGTTAGGTCCCAAATTTCTGGATTAACTGGCTTTTTTAGCTCTTCTGGCAAATCATTTTTATCAAAAACAGGAAACAGTAATGTTTTTTCCTCATCAACCATTAACATTGTCAATTTATAAAGCCCATCTTCTTCTGATGTTTGCATTTCAATGCCATCTGGTGAGCAATATATTTTGCAATTCATTTTGCATAATATATCACGACCCAACAGATTCACAGGACTGCTGTCACAAACTAGAAATCTGTGTTTATCTTTGTAATTTCCGATTTCCACTTTAACTGGTTCTGTTAAACTTGTTTTAATTTGCTGATTAGCTACATCTACAACTTGGATGGACTCACCAGAGAGAGGAAGATTTTCTATTTCTGCTGATCTAACAGTAGAACGGGTAGAACCTGTGTCCACAAGGAAAGTGATATCAACATCATTCACCTTTCCATTTACAAATGGACCAGACTGATCTACCTCAAGAGTGGGTCCAAGCACACACTCTTCTTCCTCTCTCAGGCACCGTCATGAGTAATCTTCTGATGAATCACTCTCTTCTTTATCTTTCAGCCAAAATTGAGAAGCATTTGACATGTTAACTTTTGACACATTATTTACCTGATTACCTCCACAGAAACCTGTTTCGGGTGTAAATCTCTGAGCATTAGCACTATTAGGGAAAGGTGCTTGTGGTACCTGACTCTGCTGAATTTGGCTCTGCTGTATCTGGTTCTGCTGATTTGCTACCTGTCGCTGTAGCTGTCGCTGCTGACTTAACTCGTTTAACTGTTGCTGTAGCTGTTGCTGTTGCTGCTGATTTAACTCACACTGCTGCACCTGTGGATTCAATTAATTATTTTTAAAATTTCTGGGCGGGTTCTTGCACTCGCGTTTCCAGTGTCCAATCTCACCGCAATTAAAATATGGGAGCTTTTGTTTTAACTCTTCAACATTTACATTAAATTTAGGCTTGTTATTATTATTGAAATTGTTCTTACATTTTCCTTGATTCTGCTGCTGCATAGAAGCTAACTGCTGTTGTTGCTGCTCTGCTACCTTCACTTGTGCCCACATTGCCTTTTCCTTGAGATTTTTCTGCTTTGCATCTATCTCGTCACTGCAATATTTTGCCTTTCTCAGGATGTCATCAACTGAAAGTGATTGCCAGCACACAATCCCATTTTTAATCATCTCACCGATTTCAGGTCTCAGGCCATAAACAAACCTGTAAATAAAGTGGCTCATGTCCTTTTCACTCAATTTTTCATAGCCACTGTACTGTTTGAAGACTATCAGTAACCTTTCATAAAATGAATGAACTGATTCTTTTGGTTCCTGGTTTGTTCTGTAAATTTTAACCCAGTCCACATCTTTCGGGGGAATTTTCCCTTTCAGCCAGTAGATTACTTTATTATAAATGTCCATGACATCTTTTGATGGGGCACCTGTAATTGTAACTCGGGCAGGTTCTTCTTTTGGCCAATCCACAGAAATGTTGCATTCTGTCCAAAGATCTGATGGGACGACAATGTCAAAGAATCCATCCAGATCAATCCACAGAACTTTTGACACTTTTATAAATCTGTCTACCTGTCGATACCACTCAACTGGCTTCTCTCTCAAATGTGGGAAATCATTGGTAAACAGAAGAATATCCTGTCTAGACCAAGGAACATGTACATAGCCTCCTCCTGCTATTTCCCTCATAGGAAATTCTGAAACCACATTGTTTCTCAACCTTTTATCCTGTTCTTTATTCTTTGACCATTTTATTCTCCATTTTCCTAATTCACCTAGTTTTCTGAGAAAACTTATTAATTCTTTTATATGGGCCATCCTTCCAGCAGCATTGAGATTGTCAATATCCCTTTCAGAAAAATCCACTCTGTAATGTTTCTGCAAATGTTTCTGTTTACTCAAATTAATTTCTAATTCAGCAGCCATTTCTTCCAGTTGTTCATACCTGTTTTTCGTTTTCCACTGGATGCTTTTGCAGATAAAGAGGAGTTCATCATCCTGATACAACTTCAAATTGTCAGTGCCAATCGTGCCAATGAATAATTCTTCTAAATCAGCTTTTAATTTTGCAACATCAAGCTTTTTATAATCAAAAGGTTCTGGAGACAATGCATTTTGGGTTAAATCTATTCTGTTTAGACTTCTCTCTGACAGTCCTGGATCTGACTCTGCCACGGATGGTGTTTGTGAACCTGACAGACTTTCATTTAAAGTTAAGTTTGGCATCATAGATTTTTCTCTATGTATCTCTGAAAGTTCCGAATAAAATCTTTCAGCCACTTTTTGAATTTCTGCATTTAATGGAACTGTCAAGGCAGAATGTCTATTTTCTCCTTGATCGAAAACTGGTACAACAGGACCAATAGTTACTGGTACTGTCACTGCTTCCATGCTTTTTGTCAATTGTTGAATTAAATCTTCCTTCGCTTTATTATAACTAGAAATTTCCGGCATGTCAGCAGGTATTCTTTCCTGATTTCTCACAAAATTATTTTCTTGTTGAGGAAATCTATTTTCTGTAGGTGTACTACAATTATTTATTGACCCTACTCTTTCAGGTAATTTTAAAAATCTGGGAGAACCTTCCTCAGCTTCTTTAGGAGGTGCACTTGGAGAAGTTCCTGTAGAAACTCTCTGGGTAGTTTGAGAACTTACTTGATAAGGTGGCGGTTTGTGTTTTAGTAGCATAAATGTCTTCTAAAACTGCATCATCTAATTCCTCATCAAGTCTTTTTTAATAATAATAATAATAATAGGGGGTTTTATAAAGCGCTTGGTGACGCACAACGGCGTGTATCCGCGCTAAGGAGCAAGTGCTGTGGGAGAAGTACTAAGGTGGGAACCTGTTACCGGGTAAATAATAATGTTTTTAACTTGTCTCTGAAGATAAGTTCTGATGGTTCTAGACACAGCACCACAGGAAGTTTATTCCAGCTTGACGCAGCCAGATACCTAAAGGATCTTCCGCCCATCCGAGCTTTAGACACCATTGGGAATAGACAGGCGCCCCGTGCCGGAAGATCTTAGGGAACGGGAAGGCTCGTATTGTGTCAACAGTCCCTGCAGTGGAAGGGGTGCCTTACCATTGACAATCCGGTGGCAGGTGCAGAGTGCTTTAAATTCCACCCTGCTTCTCACCGGGAGCCAGTGCAGGGCCTGGAGCGCCGCTTTGGAGGCTGCTCTTCTAGGTAATCTGAGCACCAGTCGGGCAGCAGCATTCTGCAAAACCTGCAGGCGGCTCAGATTCTTCTCTAAGGTCCCTAGATAGAGAAGATTGCCATAGTCCATCTTCGATGTGACTAATGCATGCACTAATGTTTGGCGTGCTTTGATAGGCAGAAACTTCAGAACCTTCCTGAGGCTCTTGAGAGTCCCGAAGCATGATCCGACCACCCGATTGATCTGGGGTCCGAAAGTCAGGTTGGGATCGAACCAGATACCCAAATTCCTCGCCTCCTGGCAGGGGATTGGTGCTGGTCCCAGGCATGGTGGCCACCACGCCGACGTCCACGCCGCCTGGCCTCCCCCCACGACCAGCACCTCAGTCTTGCCTCCGTTGAGCTTGAGACAATTGGCAGACATCCAGTCAGCAAGATCTTGCATGCATGCTCTGAAGATGTCCGCCGCGAGACTGGGCGCACGCGACAGGGAGATGACCAGCTGCGTGTCGTCGGCATACGACACCATGCGCAGGCCGTGACTCTCCACTATGGTGGCAACCGGGGCAACGTAGAGATTGAAAAGAGTTGGACTCAGGGACGAGCCCTGCGGCACCCCTGGTCCAAGGCTACTCGCTCCGAGTAGCAGTCGCCCTGCCTGACTTGGAAAACTCGGCCAGATAGGAATGATTGGATCCATTTCAGCGCTGCACCTCTCACCCCTCCTTTGTTCAGACACTGTAGCAAGATGGAATGTGCTACAGTGTCGAACGCAGCGCTGAGATCCAGAAGGATCAAGGCCATAGCCTGGCCCTCGTCAGCACCCTGCCTGATGGTTTCGGATGCCATGAGGAGAGCTGACTCCGTCGAATGACGAGGCCGGAACCCGAATTGGGTGGGATGAAGAAGGTTGGTCTTCTCCACAAATTGCATTAACTGCACGTTGGCCACCTTCTCCGCCACTTTAGAAAAATAGGGTAGCAGGGAGATGGGGCGCAAATTATCCAGCTTCTCAAAGCTGATATTGGGCTTCTTGCGGAGGGGGAGCACCACAGCTTGTTTCCATACCTCAGGCATAGAACTGGACCGGAAGGAAACATCCAGCAGATGCCTAATGTAGGGTTCGAGTGTCATCAGGCTATCCCCCAGCCGTTTAGGAGAGGCCGGGTCCCGAGGAGAGCCCGATTTCACAGAGTTGCATATTTTAATTAGATCTTCTGCTGGAGGGGTGGTGAAGTTGAGCAGCATGTTTTGTCCAGCTGCCCCTCCTACTGATACTTCCAATTCGTGCCCTACTGAGGGTTGGGCAGGAAAGGCAGAGTAGATCTTGGACACTTTGTCCCCAAAATAATTAGCAATTCGATTGCAGGTAGCTGCTGAATGGTCTTCCCCTCCTGTGGAGGCTTTAGGGACGGCCAGGGATTTATATACACTGAACAGTTCCTTAACTGAGTTCTCTGCACCCAGTATCCTGTCAGCATAATAGGCGGCTTTCACTATCCTAATCTAATTGTGATAAGCCCGTCTATTGACGAGGTATCTCTCTTTCATCTGGCTATCATAGGCCACTCTCCACTGTCTTTCTGCACGCTTACAGTCCCTCTTGGCACAACGCAGTGCCTCGTTGAACCATGGTGCAGTTCTTTGTTTACGGGCGCCCTCCTTCGACCGGCCTAATGGGGCCGTGCAATCCAAGGCGGCCGTGATACGGTCATTAAGCAATTTATTTGCTGTGTCCGCATCGTCACCTCCAGGGGGCCCCCCTGCGGTAAGAGCCTTGTTGAACTCTGGCAGGGAGAACCTAGCCCATTTACGCCTGGGGTAGTTGAGGGGGGTGGGGTCAGTGGCTTTTTGTTTAGGAAGATAGATTGAGAATGGTACAAAGAAGTGATCGGTCCAAGGCAGGGGCACAGGAGAAGCCACCGTGACTTCCTCCCAGTTGGCGAATATTGGATCTAGCAGGTGTTCATGCTGGTGTGTTGGAAGCTGCCCCTTTAACTCTAACTGTAGGGTTTGAAGTTCTTGGCGGAACTCCATTGCTCCATTGTCGGACAAATCTTCAAAATGCGTGTTCAAGTCTCCGAGTAACAGAAACTTGTCTCTCCGCATCGCTGTCTCCGTGATGCCCTCTAAAAGGTTGCCTTTGAACCTTGCCAGAGGACCCGGTGAGCGGTAGATTAAATAGCCCTTCACCGTCGTGCTCCCATCAATATTTATGGTAAAGACACCAGCCTCACTTCCCGTCAAATGGACTGGTTCCAATTGACAGGCAAGTTGCCGTTTAAAAACAATCGCTATTCCCCCCCCTCTGCCTTCAGGTCTGTCCAGTCTCACCATCCGGTAATCGTCTGGTAATGCCTGAATAATGTCGGGGTCAGAGTAGGCATCCAGCCACGTTTCTGTGATGAATAGCAGATCTGGTTGTATATATCCGCAAGGAGATCGTATATGTCAAGCTTATGACATCGAAGCGACCTCACATTGATCAGACCACAGGACAGAGAAGGACAACTGTCCCGGGAATCAGCTGTCAATGTACAAAAACGGAATTGGCAATGTCTGCACCCTTCAACCTCCCCTACCTTTATTCTATGGTAGCCTGGTGTGCAAATATAGGAGGACAGACTTACTAAATCACTCCTGCTCCAGGTGATTCGGCTTTCGGAGCCAGGGGTAGTGGCCCTAGGCCGTGTCCGGTCGCGGACGGGCGCAGACGGGCTTGGCTTTCTTTTGCTCTAGATCTTCAGTAATCATTATTCTCACTGGATACAGACCATCATACATGTCTGCCTTTCTCCAGCGTCTCACTTTGTCTTCATGTGTTTCTCTATTTAGAATATACTTTGAATTTCTAGGTGCCAAGCATTTGCTTTCACGCTCAAGTTCCATCATCTCAACCTCCCATTCAACCAATGCCTCAAATTGTGTAGGTCTAGGCTTCGGCACAAGATCCATCATTTTTCCTCTCAAGTTTCTCAAAACTTTCATATTAAATGACCCATCTTCCGGCCAGGCTAATACGCCATCATTTCTAGTGTAATGCATCCAATTGTCAAACCAAATCACAGTATGATAGCCATATTCGCCTTCCATATAGGCTGCGGGTGTTTTGTACTTATGAAGTAATTTACCACCACGCGTTTCAATTTTCTTGTCAGGTTTAAAATAATTTTTTCACTTTCTGAAACCATGAAGGCTTCTTTATCTCACTATTGTTCCAATAACTCATGTTTTTAATCAAAATCGTTTATTCCGAAAGCTTCGAAATATTCTCTTGGTGTTCCGCTATTCCAGCCAATCCGTGCGCGAAAGACACCAACAAGCCAATCAGGTTAAGCCACGTCACCACCTTGCTCCACCAATAGAAATACAGTATTCAGAACTGACCAATCTGGTACCAGCTCGTCACTGTCATGTGAGCCAATCAGTGCGCTTTCTGTGACGTATGTTAGCCAATCACAGCGCGAACCGAAATGACGTACGCTGCCTCTGCAGCTTCTCTGTGTGTTACTCCGTAAACTCACCCCTCCATCACAAAACTTTTTTCACAGCGCCATTTTAAACAAAATTTTCCAATGAATTTTAATTAGTAACTACAAATAAACAAACCACTTGTCTGTTTCGCTAACAAAGCAATAGTTTTACAAACATTCAGAACTCTCTCTTCGCATAAAAAAGACGACGCTATTTCTATACGATCATCCGCGCATTCATACGGAAACCCTAATCATACACACACGAGATCTTGGCAGGACTTGAACCAACCACAGAAAACGTCAAACGTTAATAAGAATAGACGACGCTATCTTACTCTTCTCTCAAGCTTGGATAAATTCTATTACTCTTTTCACAAAAAGTTTTAAAACAGGCTCACCAGGTCCCTATGCTTAATGCTACGATTTCATAGACAATCCTCACTATTACATTCAACCAGTCACATCAAGGTCCCTAAACTTGTGTTGTACGTCCACAACACGTGATATATTCTATACCACAATTTTGAAACAGAACAAATGCACTGTGTAAATCTTCTAGTCACACTACTCTTTGCCGGCAAATAACCAGGAATTTTTCACACTGCTGGAAAAAATCCTTTCGACTACATACAACAAGTGAACAAACCTAACAACAATTTATAGACATGTATCCTATGTAATTTACATGTAACATGTATGTTACCATAGTAACCGGAATCTGCTACCAAAAGAATTGATCCAGCGTCACTATAGAAATTCTGTCTCACATGCGTCACCATTCACTACCTAATACTCACCAAACTAATCAATACCAAGGCCCATGCAACCGAGACAGAAAATCATGAAGCTGAATCATGTGGCCTAATTATTCACACCATCAAACCCATATATACATATTTACAACTGCAGTATAACATTTATAATCATAGATTTATTAAGAAACATTAATTAGACCACTGAGGCCAATGGAAACAAACTAATGGTAACGACTAAATAATCAAGTCCAGCTTGACGTTTTAAGTCTTTTATTTTTAAAGTCCCAAAGTTTTCAAATCTTTATTAGTTCATTTATTAATTTCAAGCATTTTATTAAATCAGTTTTTAATCATTAGATCATTGGCTCAAAAGGTCTGGCACATCAAAATTGCACAGAAATAATGAATATAGGAAAACATCAACCTAAACCCTATGTTAGCTTTCTGACCTGAAAAGGAATAATCATTTATTATTAAGCAATCAAATCTTACGTGTCCAAGGGAAAACGGACAGCACTTCGCCCTCAGGAAACAGTCATCCCCGCTGCCCTCAAGAGGCCAGGTTTTTATACCTTTCTTACTCTCTAATTTAACTAAAAATATCATATTTGCAAAAAGCAGCAACCTAATTGGTTATCAACCATCAGACCACCGAAAGGCCAACGCATCAGTCTCTGTGTCATCATTATGTCATTTTCCATTGACACGAAGCAACATTGGCTTCCCGAAGTTGTAACTTTTAACTAAAAGTTCAGATTCTATTTCCTCCAGGATTTTAGCCATGCTGCCTCTACACGCTTCCTTGGCCTTGACGCTTTTGCTTTCGGAGCTAGATGCACTGAACATCCATTGTTTGAGCTTCTGCATTTTTCCGTGCGTGGAAGTTTTTCAATTACAACATCGTCACTGTCGCGCTCAGCTCCTTTTGTCAGGCCAACCAACTTTTCATTAGAACTAGGCCCCAAACTTTTCACTCGAGCTAGTATTTAAACAAACACAAAAAGGTGATTAATTCAAGTAAAATAAACCCTTCTGTTACCCACCCTACCATTGCTAATAATGAACCCATTAATAAATGTCACCTAGCAGAAGCAAACAGATAAAGCAGCACATTTAATATCTACCATTCTTCTTAATGTCCAGCTGGATTCTTTAAATATATCTGAAAGAGTAAAAAGATTGACAAACAATACATAGATAAACAATCACAACATAAGACAAACACATAAGCACATATAATGAATGCACATGCCATAAAATGATCAACCGCATTAATAGTGACAAGGACAATAGGACGAACAAGACAATATTAATCATGTGTTACATGACAGACTCGCAAATGCAACAAGAGCACATAATATTAGGCCCGCGTGTTTGTGTGGGTGCAATTTTTACTCTAAGTTGAATTAGTAAAACAAATCGTGCAACAATTCATTAATAAATTAGTTCTTGTTACAGGAAATCAACTTCGCGAGTCAGAATAAAATGAATTCTGAATCTCGCTCCATCACCTGCCTTCCTCAGACTTCAAATAAGCAGTACAGTCATTAGTGGTCTCCAGACTAGAATACGGATCTGCGACCCTATCAGGTCTCACCAAGTACAGCTCCACTCAGAGTGACTCTCAATGCAGCAGCCAGACAGGCACTAGACGCCTGGATCACGAAGAAAGCTAGGAAGTTTGACAAGGATTGTATGGACTATGAGGACGGCAGACTTATACCTTTGCAAGGCTTTTTGGTGGATTAAGAAAACAGAGAATGAATGAACAGAGGGAGACAAGAAACAACTATGAGCGATATAAACTCAGACATCAGGTCAGATGTGGAACAAGGAGAACTTTACAAGGAAAACAGTTTGGATAGAGTTCAGCAGCCAGCCATCTCTGATGAATTTAGTTTTTTAACAATAGACAGAATGCCATATTCAAAGACCAGAGAGCAGGGACAGTCCTAAATCGGATTGTGTCCCCCTGAATATTCGCCCATGTCAAAGGCCGGCCCTACCAGGGAATAGCAGAGGGAAACAGGGTGCAAAGGGAAGCGTAGGAGAGGGACAAGACAGGTGGAAGTTCAAAAGGACAGAACACAAGGAAAATGAGGTGCAGCAACAAATAATGTGTGATAAAAATAATTGAGCCCCCCACCATGCACTGCTAATTAACCCACATATTACATCACTTATGACATCTTCTATGACATCATTGATAATATTACTGCGACATTTGCTGTAAAATTATTAATGAGAAGACTGTGCATGGATGGGGCGCAAGATATCGTTACCTTAGATCAAGAGTTATATTTACTTGAAATAACTATAACTGCTGCATTTCTATGGTTTTGTGCTTGTAAAATCTGAAGCTAACTATAATGTCCCTATAACCTTTGTTTTTTGTAGTGAATTTGTAATGTTGTTTTAATTCTATTTCTTAACTATAACGTCCCTGTAACTTGTGTTTATTTCAGTGAATATATATATATATATATAGATATAGATATACATATATAGATATATAGATATGTGTATATAGATATGTGTATCTGCATCCAAAGTGATCCATCAGCCATACGGACGCGCTCCGCAGTGTGTGCTCTGCCTAGGGGTCGGATCCTGACCCAGGCAATTTTTCAAAACAAAAGAGGCGGCACAATCAGGACATCTTTTTTCAGCCTTATTTATTTCAAGACTTCACCCCACCAACGCGTTTCGGCCTCACTCGGCCTTGCTCACGGTTGGTTAGTCCATCTACTATGTTTCTATTTATACTAGCCCATAGTTAGCCATTTATGAGGCATTATGGGATCTGTAGTTCCATTACATTTCAGTGACAAAATAAATTAAAAGAAAGAAAGACTTTGCATGCTTTTAAATCATAGCACTATGGTAACAGTTATATAGTGTCCTTAATACTGGGTATAGTACCCTTGTCTTTCATTGATGTTTATTGTTTATTGATTGTTGTTGAGGGTATAGTACCCAATTTTGTTCTGAGGTTATTATTCCAGGTGAATATGCAGATCCTCTCCAAAGTTCATCCCCTTCGGGTGTTTAGTTCTAAGTCTGATTATCATGCGCGACTCCATTTGTCGCAGTCTTCGCACCACATCACCACCTCTCTCCATTTTATCCAGTACCTTTGCCCCGAAGAAATGCATTTGTCTCCAATCTCCGTTCTGGCATGCGCTCATGTGTTTTGCAGTGGCATATTGCATGTTGGAGTTTTTTACCGCTCGGATATGTTCCAAAATTCTTTTTTTCAACATGCAGGTTGTGCACCCCACGTACTTCATTCCACACTTGCATTCAATTATGTATACAACGTTCTTTGAGGTACATGAGATTTGTTGTTCTATTCTCATTAACTTGCCATCTGGTTCCTCGATCACTTTCATGCTTTTGCCAATCTTGCAAGCTTTGCATGAGTTACAAGGTTGGAATCCTTTCCGTTGTATTTCCAGCCAGTTCTGTTTTGGTTTCTCTTGGAAGTGGCTTTTGACCAATAAGTCTTTGAGTGAAGTGTTTTTTTTGTATGTTATGAGTGGAGCGTTGCCGATGGTGGTGCCAATGTCAGGGTCCTTTGTCAGTAAATGCCAATATTTTTTCATTATGCGGGCAATGTTTGAACTTTCTTTACTGTAGGTCATTATTAGTCTTGGAGGTGTGTGGGTTTCACTTTTTTTAGGTTGTTCCATCAGTGTTTGAGTACGTGTTTTTAGGTTGATTTTTCTTTTGCAGTTGGTTAACACTCTTTCTTCATAGCCTCTCGCTCTGAATCTGCATTTGCTCTCTTCAATGACTTTCTCTGCATCTTCTGGTACTGAGCAATTTCTCTTTAATCTTGTGAATTCACCATACGGTATGCTGCGCAAAAGGGGTGCGGGATGAAAACTTGTACCATGAAGCACACTGTTTGTAGCTGTCTTTTTTCGAAATAGAGTGGATTCCAACTTTTCATTGTGCACATATATTTTAGTGTCCAAGAAGTCTATTTCATGTGTGCTCGTGTTACATGTGAATTGTAGCCCAACTTCGTTCTTATTTAGTTTGTTGAAATAAATTTGAAATTGCTCATCCGTGCCATGCCAAATAATGAACAGGTCGTCAATATAACGGACCCATAACATTATCCGTTCCAGATCTTGTTGGTTTTCTTCATTCCATGCTATGGTTTTTTCCCACCACCCCATGGTGATGTTAGCGTAGTTCGGTGATAGAGAAATGCCCATGGCGGTGCCACAAGTTTGTTTGAATAGTTGTTTGTTGAAAAGAAAGACATTGCTATTTAAGCATAGATCAATCATCTTCATTAGCATTTTCGAGTGGTCTAGGTATATGATGTTGCGTTGTTTGAGATAGTACTCACAGGCCTGCATTCCGATTTCATGGCGAATTGAGGTGTAGAGTGAGACCACATCAATGGTTACTAACAGAAATTCAGGGTTCCAGGTTACATTCATCAGAGTTCTCAAGAAGTCACCGGTGTCTTTTATGTACGATGGAAGACTTTGGGCGATGGGGGCTAGAAATTTGTCAACATAGTTGGAAATGTTCTCATATAATGATCCGCATGAAGAGACAATGGGGGGTTGATTTAAGGTCTTATGAATTTTCGGGAGAAAATATATACACGGTGTTATTGGGTGGTCAATAGTTAGGTATTTTCTCTCTTCCTCATCTATTAAACCATTTTTGTACCACACTTCCAAATGTTCTTGTAGTTCTTTCTTCATATTTGCATACGGGTTCATTTCCAATTTTTTATAATTGTTTTCTTGATTTAGTTGTCTCATTGCCTCCCATGTATAGTCAGATGTTTTCATGAGGACAATGTTGCCCCCCTTGTCCGCCGGTTTTATGGTGACTTTGTCATTATTCATTAGTGTTTTGATGGCTGCAGGTTCAATTTTTGAAAGATTTTCACGTGTCTTGTTCCTAACTTTAGAGAGATTGTCCAGTTCTTTTATTATTGCTTCTGAGAATAGATCTATTTTATTCCCTGGTGATAGTATTGGGTAGTACCTTGATTTTCTTTTTAATCCGGTGGCTGGTCTTGCATCTGTTGGGATGAATAGCTCCTCTAACAGTTCAGCATCTGATATAGAGGCCCCGTCCAGGTCAAATAGTGATTCAAAGCTATTTCTCATATCTGGGATATCTGCAATAGTATCAAAAAGGACTTTATCCACATTCTCATCCACAATATTGATAGGCTCTATTTGTTTGTTGGCGTGCACTTTTGCTAATTTCAACTTCCTAACATATTTGTAGAAGTCTATCCGTGTTTCTGTGTAATCGAAGTGAGCTTCAGGACAAAATGATAATCCCTTGTTCAAAACACGCTTTTCTGTCTCTGTCAGTTGGTGGTCTGAAAGGTTTACTATTAGGTTGGCCTCGGATTGCGATTGCGGAGGGGGTACTGACGTTTTTCTTCGTTTTGCCCTGCGGGTTTTTCTGGCGCTGGTGTGGGGGTTGTCTGTAACCTGGAACCCTGAATTTCTGTTAGTAACCATTGATGTGGTCTCACTCTACACCTCAATTCGCCATGAAATCGGAATGCAGGCCTGTGAGTACTATCTCAAACAACGCAACATCATATACCTAGACCACTCGAAAATGCTAATGAAGATGATTGATCTATGCTTAAAGAACAATGTCTTTCTTTTCAACAAACAACTATTCAAACAAACTTGTGGCACCGCCATGGGCATTTCTCTATCACCGAACTACGCTAACATCACCATGGGGTGATGGGAAAAAACCATAGCATGGAATGAAGAAAACCAACAAGATCTGGAACGGATAATGTTATGGGTCCGTTATATTGACGACCTGTTCATTATTTGGCATGGCACGGATGAGCAATTTCAAATTTATTTCAACAAACTAAATAAGAACGAAGTTGGGCTACAATTCACATGTAACACGAGCACACAGGAAATAGACTTCTTGGACACTAAAATATATGTGCACAATGAAAAGTTGGAATCCACTCTATTTCGAAAAAAGACAGCTACAAACAGTGTGCTTCATGGTACAAGTTTTCATCCCGCACCCCTTTTGCGCAGCATACCGTATGGTGAATTCACAAGATTAAAGAGAAATTGCTCAGTACTAGAAGATGCAGAGAAAGTCATTGAAGAGAGCAAATGCAGATTCAGAGCGAGAGGCTATGAAGAAAGAGTGTTAACCAACTGCAAAAGAAAAATCAACCTAAAAACACGTACTCAAACACTGATGGAACAACCTAAAAAAAGTGAAACCCACACACCTCCAAGACTAATAATGACCTACAGTAAAGAAAGTTCAAACATTGCCCGCATAATGAAAAAATATTGGCATTTACTGACAAAGGACCCTGACATTGGCACCACCATCGGCAACGCTCCACTCATAACATACAAAAAAAACACTTCACTCAAAGACTTATTGGTCAAAAGCCACTTCCAAGAGAAACCAAAACAGAACTGGCTGGAAATACAACGGAAAGGATTCCAACCTTGTAACTCATGCAAAGCTTGCAAGATTGGCAAAAGCATGAAAGTGATCGAGGAACCAGATGGCAAGTTAATGAGAATAGAACAACAAATCTCATGTACCTCAAAGAACGTTGTATACATAATTGAATGCAAGTGTGGAATGAAGTACGTGGGGTGCACAACCTGCATGTTGAAAAAAAGAATTTTGGAACATATCCGAGCGGTAAAAAACTCCAACATGCAATATGCCACTGCAAAACACATGAGCGCATGCCAGAACGGAGATTGGAGACAAATGCATTTCTTCGGGGCAAAGGTACTGGATAAAATGGAGAGAGGTGGTGATGTGGTGCGAAGACTGCGACAAATGGAGTCGCGCATGATAATCAGACTCAGAACTAAACACCCGAAGGGGATGAACTTTGGAGAGGATCTGCATATTCACCTGGAATAATAACCTCAGAACAAAATTGGGTACTATACCCTCAACAACAATCAATAAACAATAAACATCAATGAAAGACAAGGGTACTATACCCAGTATTAAGGACACTATATAACTGTTACCATAGTGCTATGATTTAAAAGCATGCAAAGTCTTTCTTTCTTTTAATTTATTTTGTCACTGAAATGTAATGGAACTACAGATCCCATAATGCCTCATAAATGGCTAACTATGGGCTAGTATAAATAGAAACATAGTAGATGGACTAACCAACCGTGAGCAAGGCCGAGTGAGGCCGAAACGCGTTGGTGGGGTGAAGTCTTGAAATAAATAAGGCTGAAAAAAGATATCCTGATTGTGCCGCCTCTTTTGTTTTGATAGATATGTGTATATATATATTTATTAACACGTAGAGTTGCCCCAAGAGATGTAGCCCACACAAGTGAAATCCTTTGCATACTTTTATTGGAGACTGCAACAAGGTGTATGAGCCGCCAGCAGCACAAAAGTCCTAAAAGTCAAAACGCCGACGCGTTTCGGGCTCCCTCCCTTCGTCTCAGGCTGACTTTCAAATGAGCACACGCTGTTTGTAGGTGCTCGTTACCTTAAAGTACCGGCCCCAGTGGGCGTTGCCGCGCCCGCAGCTTCCTGGTACTGGTAGTTACTGGTAGTTTTCCTCATGCCAGTTAATCAATCAATTTTTTTTTAAAAAAACATCAATTTAGACACTTATTTAAACATTTATTCTTCCATCCACCTTTACAAATACATATATAAAACATATTTATTTTTCAGAAAGACACACATTCACTGGATGGTGTCATCAGTGATGTCATGTGTGATGTCACTGACCATGTCATGAGTGATGTAATATGTGACATCATCAGCAGTGCATTGCAGGCGCGCAAGTTATAGTGAGTCCAACTAACTATAACGTGGGAATTTCAATGGTTTTATGTCAGTAAAATTTCCAGGTAACTATATCGGATGTGAAACCTATGGTTTTTTCAGTGAATTTAATAGGTTTTTTAAATGCTAATTCCTAACTATAACTGGAGTGAAACCTATGGTTTTTTCAGTGAATTTCATAGGTTTTTTAAATGCTAATTCCTTTCTATATCGAGTTTGTAACCTACAATTTTTTTTATAAATTTGCTGTTTTGTGTAAGTAGTAATTATTATTTTTTATTTTTTATAATAATATTTTTTAAAAAATGTTATCATTTTTTCCTGGGGCGCTCTGGGTGCGCGCACCGGTAAGCTCTCCGGAAAGCGCACCCAGAGCGCTACTTGTGTTCGTGTAAAAAAATATGAATGAAAAGTAAATAATAATGCAAGACATTTAGTACCATGCATATAAAAGCAGTTTTTTTGAATAAGGAAATGAAAATAATTTAGCATTTCTGTGAAACTATCAAAACGTCACTTCAGCGCGCCGCGTAAGCGCCCCCGGAAGCGCCTACGTTCGCGCCGCGTATGCGCCCCCGGAAGCGCCTTTGTTCGCGCCGTGTATGCGCCCCCGGAAGCGCTCCATGCGCGCAGCGTCAGCGCGTCAAGTCATGTGACCTTAAAATAACACTTTTCATTGGTTGCTAACAGTTTTTTTTACAAAGAATGAAATCCCCACCCATTTCCTTCACTTCTTCTTTCACTTTTGTGACTGAAAGACCTGCCTTTTTGCTCTTGGATCTTTCTTGGATAATCATGGCTGCCAGACCATCCAGCAGTGAAGATGAGCCTGAATTTATTGATGAAGAGCCTCCTCAGCCGAAGGTCAAAGAGCATTTCATCTGGAATTTTTTTTCCATACCAGATGACCAGAAGAAGGTCAATGCTCCAAAAGTGGAGTGCAGGATCTGCCATACAGTCCTGTCACGGGGTGACCCCACTAAGAAATATTCTTTTGGGAACTCCACAATGCTTCGCCATGTGGAGAGGAAGCACCCCCAGAATTTTGCCCGGGAAAGTGTCAGGGCTCTGGCGCAAGAGGTTCCCAGTGATGGGGCCTCTACATCCACCGGAGGAGCAACTACTTCAGTGAGGGGGCGATCGCAAGAGCTGGTTCCAAACATTCAGTCTGCATTCAACAAAGGCGTCCTGAAATGCAGATACTGCAATCAACTACTTACCTTTGGGGAGCAAAGTGTTCTGCTCATGGTTCGAGCATTGGAGAACCATCGCTGCCGTTCCCAGCCCTAATTTTTTTTTGTTTTTTTTGCTCCTGTTGAGCAGTTTCCATTCCCTGTTTTTGTTTTTGTTCTAAAAAAAGAAAAAAGAAGAAAAAAAAAAGTTATTTTCAGAACTACCTCCAATTCTCATCAAAGAGCTATATTCTTAAAAAAATGAAAAAGAGTAAGTGAAGTGGAGTGCATTGATAATGGAAAGGAAAATGAGTAAGAAAGAACAGAAAGGTATGAGAGCAGAAAGGAAGTGAAGTAGGGGGACTGAAAGAAGGTGAGTGTTGGGAAGGAAAGTAAGGAGAAGGAGAGTGAACATGGGGAATGTGGATATTCAAAGAAAATGTTGAAAAGGAACGGGGGTGTGGAAGGGTAAGAAAAGATGCATTGCTGGAGTTGCATCATTTTTGTGACACACTCCAGCAATGCATCACTTTTGCGCTTACAGATACGTCTGAAATACTGACGTATCTGTAAGTACTTCCGACATAATACGTCATATATTTAATATGACGCATGACTAGAAGACTGAAGGCCTCATTTATAAGGCCAATTACTCAAAATCCACTGGAGCACATATCTTGAGACATAGCAAAGGCACATCGGGCTACCAGTCCCTACAATTTTGCCAAGTTTGATGGAAATCCCTTCAGCCGTTCGGGCTAAAAGTGAGTTTGACCGCCCTATGGAAATTAACATGGAGAAAACACGTTGTGGGACCCCCCTTTTAACTCGGCCCCCGCTTGACAAATCCCCCCCAAACTCTCAGGGAAGGACCGGGGCGCCGCGAGGCAAATTTGAGGAAATTTTCAGGCAGATTCCTCAACCGGCACCAAAGTTATTCACAATAGATGTTGGGATTTTGCATTGAAAAAAATCCTAACTATAACTACCTACTGGCGACCGCCAGTAGGTAATATATACACATATATATATATATATATATATACATATATACATATACATATATATATATATATATATATATATATATATATATATATATATATATATATACTTGAAACATATATTTAGGGGATTACCCCCCAAAACATTAAAAAAACGCATACATATATAGTAAATCTTAGATAAATAAACCATTAAAAGTATACACTAAATAACAAACAAGACACAATACAGAAAGTATTGATATAATATATTTGTAACACAGTGGCAGTTGCCACTGTGTAGCTATAGTTAAGAGCAGGCTTGCAAAGGAATTGTTTTTGGGGGTGTTGTAACAACGTTGGTGCTCTTTCCTGCAAAGTTTTGGAGTGATCCGTCAAGACAAGGCTGATAAATAGGGGTGGCAGGGGTTCTCAAAACGCATTAAAACAAACCATGCAATTTCCCTTAGAAACTTTAGACACAGCTACAGCAAAAAGGGTTGGAAAAAAGCAAGATCTTGATCACCCTCCCTGCAAAAATGCATCCAGCCCTGGGATGGGGCCCCCAGGGCCTGTAAAGGCTAGGGAGAAGGGTTGCACACCCTCCTTCCCTGTATATGAAGTTTAGCCCTGAGGATGTGGTCCCTGGGGACAGATTTGGCTTGGGGAGGGTGGGCACAGGGCCACCAAAAATATGAATAAAAAATATGAATAATAAATGAGTGGCATGAGACTCTCATTTATCATTCACTGCTTCTTGAAGGAGAGACCCATAATACCCTGTGAGGGCTCTTTAAACTTTATTGGGAGTTGGGTGATGTCCCTAGAAAGCATATATATATATTTTAAAAAAAACAAAAAAACCCTTATTGACCATTTGCAAATAGCACACAGCTTCTGGCCTACAAAGTTTGGGGCCGGCCGCCACCTTATCGTATGCATGTATTATATACTTGATTACACAGCCCGTGTGCCGCCAACCCGGAGGTGCGGCGGCGTTGATCATGTACATGTGCAGTTGTTTCGTGCTCAGTGTGCGGATATTGACAGGTCTAGGTTTTTTTTTGTATTATAACAATAAACAACATTAACATGAAGTTGCCACTTTCGGTCATTCAATCTACCTGAAATGGGTGTATCACCCCTAGTCCGATTTCAATCACCCAGCGTCCATTTTGTGTGTGCAGATCTAAGACCATTTAGTGTGCCCATTAGCGTTTTCCATACTCTGTAGGGTGATTCTGCAGGATAGTCAGTTGACTAAGTGTTCCCTCGGGTTTCCATCCTTCCCTCCCCCACCTCCCTCCCTATTCGTCCCCACCCTCCTCGTCCGATGTCAATATGTCTTCTTCTTCCAGTGGTTCACATATGTCCCCCCTGTACGTGTTCCATGGGGTCCAGATCTTGTTCCATTTACGTGGGCATGCTCTACTGGTGTATACTGTCCGTTCTATGATCGTAACCCTGTCCATGTTGGAGCACCATTATGTCAGTGTCGGGGTATCTGCCGCCCCCCATTTCTGCACTATGTCACGTTTAGCTATCATCATGCCTATCATGGACCACTGTTGTCCGTGTCGGGTAAGGTCGTTGGGCCCCCATATGTTGAGCAGGCACTTTCGTGGTTCGGGAACCAGGGATATCCCCAGCGTTTGAGACATGGTACGCATGATTTGTCTCCAGAACTCCTGAATGCTAGGGCACTACCAGATAGTATGAAACAATGTCCCCTCTTCCCCACACCCGCAAAGGCAATATGGATGTTGCGCCCACTGTATCCTGTGGAGCATCGTCCTTGCGTAGTACACCCTATGTAAGATTTTGAGCTGTATAAGCCGAAACTTTGCCGAAACACCAGCTTCCTTAGGTGACGCCAAAGCCTCGTTAAATTCTGACTCGTCCATTTCGCCTAGATCTTCCACCCATTTGTCCCTCAGTTTTGTTGTTGGATCCACTAGGTTATTTATCAGTTTGCGATACGTGAGTGACGTCGCCCTTTCCTGCATATAGTCCGTAAGGAGGCGGTCCTCAAGGGGAGATGCCTCCGGAATTTTCGTGCCACTTGGAATGACTGATAGCAGAGCGTGTCGTACCGGTATGTATCTAAACAGTTCCGTGGGCCCCAGCTCATACCTCTGCCGCAACTGGTCAAATGGGGTCACAGTGTCTTTTTCCCACAGATCCCCCACTGTAGACAGTCCAATGGTGTCCCACAATGCAAACCCCTTACTACGTCCCAGGTTACCCAGTGCCCGTGTGTCCCACAGCGGAGTGAGTTTTGTAATTTTCCCTTTCCATCCCAATTTTGCTTGTGCTGTATGCCACAATGTTACCGTAAGCTTGGTGGGCCCGTGAGTGAGCGCACTTTTCTTTGGTCGTAGAGAGGAGCCAGTAAGCTATTAGTACCCAGCTGGTCCCTGTCCGCCCTGTACGCTGGGTCTTCCTGAGGTACATGTAACCATTGGTTGATGGGCTTCAGTTGGGCGGCCCAGTAGTAGAGTTGCAGGTATGGCAACGTAATCCCTCCATCGTACCACCCTCTGTGGAGTTTAGCCTGGGCTATTCGTGCCGGGTGGTTGTTCCACATGAGGCCGGCTACCAACGCTGATACCCTCCTAAAGTATCTTGCGTCTACTGGGTATGGAGTGTTCTCTAGGATATACAAGAATCGGGGCAGGGACATCATCTTGTATAGTGCCGCTCTGCCTAGCAATGTCAGCGGCAGCGCCGCCCAGAATTTAACGTCCTGTTTCAGTCGTTTCAACGGCAGTGCGAGGTTCTTCTGGAAGAACTCAGCCGGATCTTGCGTAACATGGACGCCTAAGTATTTAAACGAGGTCCCTGCCACTTTCAGAGAGCATGTGTCGCACAGTGTGGGAGTCGAGCCTTGCAGTACATATAGTTCTGACTTACTCCAATTCAAAGTGTACCCCGATATCTTCCCTTGTTCGTCGCATAACGTCAGCAGCGCCGGAATACTCCGTTCCGGCTCCGTCAGGTACACCAGCATATCATCTGCGTAAAGAGAGAGACGGTCTTCCCAACCCCCCGACCAGGTAATCCCCTTCAGCAGTGAGGTGGAACATATCTGATTCGCCAATGGTTCTATTGCGATCGCAAAGAGCAATGGCGACAGGGGACAACCCTGACGTGTTCCCCGCCTCAACTGGAATGTTCGAGAGATATGGCCATTTGCCACCACCTGTGCTACAGGTTCGGTGTATAATAGCCGGACCCAGGCCACGAATTTAGGGCCAATCCCCATGTGTACCAGGACTTCAAATAAATACTGCCACTCCACCATATCGAATGCCATCTTTGCGTCAAGCGCCAGTATAACTGCGTTTTCCGATAATGTGTCCGCTCGAGCAATCACACCGTGTACCCTGCGCAGGTTGAGGGCAGTATTCCTATGTGGCATAAAGCCTGACTGATTGGGGTGTATGAGTTGCGGGAGATGAGCCAACAGCCGGGTGGCAAGGAGTTTAGCCAAGATTTGAACCTCAGCATTGAGAAGGGAGATAGGGCGGTATGATGTGCACTCTCCCGGCTTTTTCCCAGGTTTGGGGATGGCGACGATGGTCGCTGTCCATTGATCCAACGGTAGTTCGGCCCTATCCAGGCTGTCTGTGTACATGTCCAACAGTGGTCCACTGAGGCTCTCTGATGCGGTCTGATACCATTCTATCGGGATACCATTTGGTCCCGATGCCTTTCCCGGCTTGATAGCATGAATCGCCCTTTGTATTTCCTCTTCTGTGATGTCCGCCTCTAGCTCTGTCGCCGCTTCCAGCGTAAGTGTCTGATGTGGGATGTGTTCCAGCGCTGCGCATACCATTTCTGCTGTCACCTCAGTGCCTGGTGTGTATACTCCCTCAAAATGCTCAGCTAGGGTCTCCACTATTACCTTGGGGCTTGTGTGCACCTGTCCCTGTGTATCACAAATGCGCTGTATTCCCCTGGCGCCACCCCCCCTCTTGTCTAGCCAGGCCAACAGTTTCCCTGCCTTATCCCCTATGTCATATATTCTGTGGGCCGTCTCTGTTGTCTGGGCCATTGTCTGTTGCTTTACATGTTCCCTATACTGCTGTTGCTTTAGGAGCAGGGAATGAGATGTTTCCGGTGTAGGGCTCGTTTCATGCGTCCTAGTTGCGGCGTGCAGGGCCAGTTCCAACTCGGACAATTCGCGCTGTCTCTCTCGTTTATGACCCGCTGCGGATGTTATAGCCTGACCCCTCAGCACCGCTTTGTATGCCTCCCACAGAATAGCGGGGGACTGTACTGACTCAGTGTTCTCCGCAAAATAGTGTGACGTAGTCGTCTTGAGTGCCTTACGCACCTTAGGAACCTTGAGATATGATGCGTGTATTGGGTAGATCCTTCTACGTGATTTCTCTTGTGTAGATAATGTGAGTAAAACCGGGGAGTGGTCTGATATACCCCTAGGGTGTATATCAACAGTTTCCACGTATTGTATCCCATCTCCTAGCGCTAAAAAATAGTCGATCCGTGACAGGCCATTGTGTGCCGTGGAGTGGTAGGTGTATTGCCTCGCGGCAGGATGTGTGTATCACCATATGTCGATTAGCCCCATTGCTCTCAAGAATCTCTGCATCTGTGAAGTGCCCTCCGCTTGGGTCACCTCCGGGAACCTATCCACTAGGGAGTCTACTGCTGCATTAAAGTCCCCACCTATTATTATGTCACCCTCGGGTAGGTCCAGTAAAAATTCACCCAGTGCCGGAAACGTGACCAAGTGCAGACCTACCGACCTAAGACGCGCCGGGAACAGCATCGAGTAGGGCAGTTCTTTTGCCCGTAGCGCCCTCTTAACTTCTAGGAAAGTTCTCCTCCTGCGTGCCACTTCAGCTGTGTAGTCCGGAAAGAAGGCGATCGTGGAGCTCTGAATTTGAATGGCCGGAGAGACCCGCGCTGCCTGTAGAATAGTATCCCGATCACGGAAATGAAAAAGTCTCGCCAGGACTGGTCTCGGGGGGGGGGGCCCCGGTTTTGGCTTCCCACCGGGTACCCTATGGGCCCTCTCCACCGAGAAGAAGTGTGAGAGGCCCTTGGGGTTCAAGTGCGTCTTAATCAGGTCTTCCACGTAGAGGTCCATTGCCCCTTTACCTTCTGATTCCGGAATTCCCAGTATTCGGACGTTGTTTCTCCTCGAGCGCCATTCCTGGTCATCCATCTTTTCTCTGAGGGATTTGTTCTCGGCCGCCATCTTCTCCACTGCCACTTGCAGCTCGGATACATCTTCCACCAGAGATTTCGTCACCACCTCCACTTGCTTAACTCTCTCATTCATTTTTTGGAGGCCTGCTCTGATCAGGGGGACCTCTGTAGCCGTAGATCCCAGCGTGGTTTGCACCTGTGTCAGGGCACGCATCACATCCTCTAGTGTTGCCTTTTTCACCCCTTCCCCTTCCTGCGTTTTCCCCGTGGAGTTACGAGGTTCCGCCTGAGGAGGGTTGGTTTTGTCGTAGGCGAACTTGTCTAGCTTGGCCTGCATTGAGTTATGTTTGGATCCCCTGCCCACCATAGTCTTTCTCGGGTCTGCCTCACACTCACGCTGTGTGGTTGCCGTGTCTCTAGGATCCTCCTGCGAGTCGCTTCCTTTCTTCTCCGAGCGCAGCCTCTGGGTCATTTGAGGGCTTTTGCTCGCCAATGCAAGACGTGGAATGAGATGGCACTGTGGGATATGCGCTGTGCTTTCTAGGAACGTGTCTCCCCTCGAGGTGGTAATGTGTCAGCAACACCTTCGCCAGTCCTTCCCAGGACCCCTGTGTCTGCGCGTTGATGTGCTACTGGCAGCGTCCTTGTGATACCCAACAGCTGCCTGCCCAGGGCCCTGGTCACTATGGTGAAGATGGTGGCCACTATTTCCCCTTCTGCTTCCCTTCCGGGCCCCCCCACTAGTTGAAATTCTGCTGTACTTCAGGCGGAGCTTACTGTCCCGGGACCTCGGCCTGATCGCGGGTTCGATCTCTGTTCAGTTAGTCCGTGGCCACCCGCCTGCTTTATAACGCTTCCCGGGCGTGTCTGCTCCTTCCAGCTCCTCACCTGCGTGACGTCCCTGTTCAAGATCGTGCCACCTGGGGTCAGGTTTATTAGTGGGTCCAGTTATTGGCCGGACGCGATTCAGGCGTTATGCCCTGTCACTGATGGGCTCAGTTATAAGACAGACCCCCACAGCCTTGTTCTGCCCGTGCGTCTTGGTTCGTGCCTCTCCCTACCTCCCCGGCACCCCTTCCAAGGTATCGGGAGGGCGGAGGCCCCAACGCCGCCGCACTCTCCTGCCAAGTATCACCCTCTCGCCGTGTGGATCACGTCTCGCACCCTCCGTTCTCCCGGGAGATATTGCCGTTTCCAGCCCTCCTACCGGTCTCCGTGTAGCTTCACTTCCTTCGGTACTCTCTGTTCGGTGGCCGATGTTAGTTTAGCTCCTTCCGTCACCAGCACTGCTCTTTGTTTCAGTTTCAGCGCCACTTCCGGCGCCGGTGCCCCATCTTCTCCTCTCTTCCGCCCGGATTACTCCTGCGGGACAGTCCGCTGCTTGCCGCCGCCTCTAGGCCCTGCCTCGCCGAATTCCAATTTTTCGTTTCCTGGTGTCTTCCTGCTTTCACGTTCCCTCCGCTGGGCACCGCCCGGTCCTCGACCCGTTTCGCCCCTTCGGAGTGTGGTTAGTGACGGATTAGTGCACCGGATTGTTGTGGGATATCGCCTCGCTCCTAGAGCTCCTCAGCTAAGCCGCCGCCATGATCGGCTGCTAGCCACGCCCCCAGAAAGCATATTTTTTAATCTTGTTGGGGGTTGCAAGGAGTGCAGCGACTCTACCATGCACTGTGTTCAGAAAAATCATCCCACTAGAGATGTCATAAGTGTTGTTATAAAAGATATGATTTCACTTGTTATAAGTGATATCATATGCAAGGGTATAACCAGTGCATTGAGAAGGCACAAATTATATGAATGTAGTATGGCGAGTGAGGTGAGAACGCTGTGCATGAAGGTGCGTGACCGATAGTAATATGAAGGTGGTGTTTTAAGTTAAAATATAAGTTATAAGTAACACTGTGTACGTAGGTGGGTGATTTATAGTAATGAGAAGGTGTTGTGTAAATTCTAAATTAAAGTTATTTAATGGAATATATCTATATATATATATATATATATATATATATATTCATGAAAAAACATAGGTTTCAGGGGTGTTATAGTTAGCTGGACATTTCACTCATACAAAACCATTGAAATTCCTCTGTTATAGTTAGTTGTACTAACTGTTACTCTCGCGCCCGCAAGCCACTGCTGATGATGTCACATATGATATCATTTATGACATGGTCAGTAACATCGTTGATGACATCACTGATGACATCTCAAATGACCTCACTAATGACATCACTGATTACATCATCCAGTGAATGTTGTTTGGTTTGTTATTTAAATATGTATTATATATATAGCAATTTGCATTGAAGAATGAGTGGATATATACATATCTGGATGGAGGATTTAGTAGCAGTGTGATTGACTGTTTACTTGACTAATTTATAGTGTCTCACTAAATATATTGGATAGTGACTAAACTCTGTGAATATCTGTATTACTTTGTCAGTTGTTGTGTAAACTGCTGCACCAGTTGTTACTAGCTACGTGAAAATCTATATTAGTTATTGATTAATTAACTGAGTATTTGTATGGGAGTGTGAATGTGTGTGTGGTTCGGTGGGAGGTGTGTGACTGCCCAAAGATGTGTCAATAGTTGATTCATTAGGTATATGACATTAAGACTACATGTTATAATAGTTGTTTGGGTGAGTGAATACGTTTATGGGTGTGCTGATGAGCAAATATATCTCTCAATGGTACATGTCCAACAAACTAGAATGATAAACGGCAGTGTATGTGACATTTGTTATATATAAATAAGTATCCTTACAAAACGGCGTTACCACTCGCGCTCTCAGGATCCAGTGACACAGTAATCACTTCCAGGGTGCAATCAAATTGGGGGTTTATTAGAATTCATAAGCCCGCCGTCGGCGTTACCGCTTGCGCTCTCAGGATCCACTGACACAGTAATCACTTCCAGGGTGCAATCAAATTGGGGGTTTATTAGAATTCATAAGCCCGCCGTGTTTTTTTTTATGCAATCAAATTGGGGGTTTATTAGAATTCATAAGCCCGCACTGATGCATTTCATCACCGTAGCGGCTTGTTCACACAGCGTAATTCCGGAAGAGGGGACACTACATACACAGAGTTGTTAACATAGTCGAAGGACTTCAAAAACCAGTTAACTTTGTTTGAAGTGTGAGTGTCATCTTTGTCCGGTCAAATTATATTGTTATAAATTAATACAACATTGTACAAGACTGAGAGTCAATTGTCTGACATGAATAAACTTACAATTACCCTTCCATATTACATTCAATGGCTTATAAATACGCCAAATGTTGTAAAATCATCAACATATACAAGCCTTCAAAATCAGAGAACTTCGTTTGAAGTGTAGGAGCCATCTTTGTCTAGTCATAGTTTGTAAACATTGTAACAAGACTGAATATCGATTCTAATTGGCGTATATCAACATCATTCATGAATTCATCTTTTATAATTTTTTATCATTATATTTCATTCAATGGCTCGTGATCAGGCATCATACCACAGTTTCGCTGTTCGGTATCGTAACTCGGCCACTTAGAATCATGGTATTTGTAGTTTGTTGCAATAAATCCCCAAATAGTGGGCATACATTCTAGTTCATGGTGTCATACAACTGGTAGTATCTCCCTCAATTTGTCTCATAGCATCGTGATGATAACTTGAACTCCCCATAGTGGGTATATGAGGCATTTCTCAAATTTTTTTAATATTTTTGATATGTCCTTCTAAGAGTCTGTCCCACTGAAAGGAACCCCAACTGTGTTCCTGAGCGATCAATATGGTGCAATTTAAATATTAAAATCTTATCTGCCTCTTGGAACAATATTGAATGATGGAATGGAGAAAAGGTAGGAATCCTGTAGCCACAGGTGAAGAACATATCTCCTTCCTTTCTTCCTGTGAATCAGAGATAGGTAAATGTGAGAAAGATATAAGGTTATGAATAGTATTCGTCAGGTGCATTTTGTATACCATAATAATCCCTAGTACAACCATGCCATATCAATTACTGTGTTACGGTGAATTACAATAGCATTAATCCACACATTAAATTGATGTTCATTCAGTTTTTAAATGTATGGGCATCTCATTGTCAAAAGTATGTCCTGTTGGAAAATGTGTACACATTCTGACGATGCATTTTGACTCTTTCTGTCTTAACCTTAGAACTCTGTTGCCTCCCCTTGCTTTGGGCAGTACTTGTTCTATTGCGTAATAGAGTAATTTCGAATAATCTGAGTAATGATGGCTAGCAAAATGGCGGGCAATGGGATATTGTTTGTCTCTATTAGTAATTGCCCTCATGTGTTCAAGGACACGTTTTTTGGCCATGTGTGTTGTGCTGCCTACGTACCTGAGTTTGCACGGACATTCAGGTACGTAGATCACAACATTACTGGTACAGGTCAAAAACTGAGTTATGGGTTTCATGGTATTAGTACTGGTGTACAAGAATTCTTTCACCATTTTGCTGTTCCCACAGGTCTTACAATGGCCACATGGGAAGAATCCCTGTATATCAATCCCTTTTCTTTTTCGGTTGTTGGGTAAGTCACTGTGTACAAGTAAATCATATAGATTTCTCCCTCTTTTGTATGTGATACTTGCTCTCTCCGGTAGATTTCCACCAATAATGTGATCGCTTTTGAGTACACCCCAGTGTCGATTTACAACTTTTTGTATTTATTTAGAGTTGCCATTATAGGTCATAATGATCCGGGACACATTAGCATCTTTTTTACTTTGATCTTCCTGTGTATCTGTTTTTTAGATGTTACTCCTTTCTACATCAGTAATTCTTTCTACAGCTTTTTTGAGGACCCAGCTTGGATAACCCCGAGCACGAAAGCATTCAATCATGACTTTCTCTTCTTTGTGATAATCTGAACTTGTACTGTAGTTTCTTTTCGCCCTGAGCAGCTCCCCATATGGTATACTCCATTTAAGATTGTCCGGGTGGCTGCTTAGGGCAATTAGTAGTGTGTTTCCTGCTGTGCTCTTACGGTATAAAACCGTTTCTATAGTGTGGTTCTTGATCATAACCCTGGTGTCCAAATACTCAACTTCTTCTGTACTTATAGTACTGGTCAATGTTATATTTCTATCATTTTGACTGAGTTCCTCGACAAATAGTAAAGCCTCACTCTTGTCTCCCTGCCAAATCATAAAGATATCATCTATATATCTTAACCATGTCTTTACCTTAGGTAAAGCTATCTGATAACGTATATTGGTGAGAATGTCCTCTTCCCATGCTCCCATGAAGAGATTCGCAAAGCTCTGTGCGAAAGAATTTCCCATCGCTGTACCGAGTTTTTGTTTAAACATCTCACCATTAAATAAGAAGAAATTGTTTTCTAAGCAGTATGTGATCATATCTAAGATCATGTTTGTATGTTCAAGTTATCTGATGTCTCTTCGTTTGAGGAATCTTGCACAGGCTTCTACTCCCTGTGTGTGGTTTATGATTGTGTACAATGAATTTACATCTAATGTAATTAGAATGTAATTTTTCTTCCATTTTAGATTAGCAATTTTCCCTAAAAATCTTTGGTATCTCGTACATAAGACGGTAGAGTGAAAACAAACTCTCTCAAAAAGTGGTCCACGTATCTTGAGACATTTTCTAATACACAGCCCCGGGAAGAAATGATTGGTCTTCCTGGGGGATTGTTCCTGTCCTTATGAATTTTTGGGAGTAAATACATGACTGGCAAAATGGGATAATCTTTTTTGAGAAAACGATATTCCTCCCATTCAAGGAGTCCTTTATCTCTCCATTCCTGTAGTTTCTCCCAAATTTGAATGATGCTGTTGTTATATTCCCTTCTACAAGATGTACTGTAGGTCTTGTTGTCATGTATTTGTCTCAATGCCTCTTGTATGTACGTATTTTTTGGTAAAATAACGATGTAAATAAGTATACATAAGACTCAGTGATTTCATGAGTGACTGTATAGATAACTGTATACTTGTAAAAGTGATTTTATAACACACTAAGTATGAGTTACTATCTATATGAATAAATTAAGTGGTATTTTTATAAGTGTGTAGCTGACTAAATGTAAGTATGATCCATTGTTTGCAAAAGTGAGTAGGATGACTGTATAAGGGAATAGGATGTGTGCTGGTGTGTAATGTCAATATAGGTGTATAAGTATATTTGATAGTGTTCTATTGATCATTGACACCACGTATGAATGAATCTATATGTAATTGATTAGATGTGTGTGTAGATCTAGGAATCACTGAGTGGAGTTTTAGATACTTGTATTGGTGTGTCAATGGATTCAAATATGGTACTCTGTATTTTACAGTGAGTGATGAAAGGTTATTTTAGTGTATGATGAGGTGTATCTGATTGTCATGTGGATGATGTCATCCTTGATGTCATTAGTGATGTAATTTGAGATGTCATTAGTAATATCACTGACCATGTCATAAATGATGTAATATGTGACATCATCAGCAGTGGATTGCGGGCGCGAGAGTTAAAGTTAGTACAACTAACTATAACGGAGGAATTTCAGTGGTTTTGTATGAGTGAAATGTCCAGCTAACTATAACACCCCTGAAACCTATGTTTTTTCAGTGAATTTCTAAGGTTTTTTAAATGATAATTCCTAACTATAACTTGCCTGAAACCTATGCTTTTTTCAGTAAATTTCAAAGGTTTTTTAAATGATAATTCATAATTATAATGTTCATTAAGCATATCTGTTTTTTTCTATCTTTTTTAATTATAATCCCATTCTTACCCTAGTAAAAACTGCAAATATTACCACTCTTCAATTCATTCCTTCCTCCAACAAAATCACAAGAAACCAGAACCACAACTAAAGTTAGTAATATACAAACTAGGTGTTCCCGTAGAAAAAAAACTAAAAAAACACCATTTCCCCATACTTTCAACAACAAGGCAATTCTGCAATGGTACCTAAAAAAAGGCGATAGTTCAATTTACCACTAACAAATTAACATCAACATTTAACTAGTGCAATGACGTCGACTATGTACTGCGTGAATTACATCCAACTCACACCCATATTTAAAGACGAACATGTGATAGAAGTACTAATAATGCACTTCCTACACCCAACAAAATCACAACACCTAGCACCACCACCACTACAACCACCCCTCCTGACCCCTCCCCCTCTACTACCTCAGAGGCAGCGCAAAACAGGACAACAGACCTTCCAAAAATACCATATCCCCTCAACAGCACACTAGCTGAATGTTCAGAGATGTGGCAACCAACTATGTATAAGGGAGGAAACACGCACATCAACAATAATTTACACAATGCCAAGACTACAGGTGAAATGCTATACATAACTCACTATAGAAACCAAAAACGTTTCCGTGTGTAGCTATACTATTGATACGTGTAGTGTACTGCACAGTGGACGCAACCATATGATCTCAGACACTAGGGAATATCTTGATCATGTAGCTGTGTTGTCCCCCCTCCCCTTGAAGCAGAAACAGAGTGGGCTGGTCCAACGTATGCAACTCCAGCGTAAGAGTATAAATAATTAAGGTATGCCTCGGGCGTGGTTTATTTGTGCAAAGACAAAAGACTCTGCCACAGCGAAGGTCCTCACCCTGCCACGTGGTTGCCGCCATGACCACGTGATTCCTCGATACAGGCCCATTGCGAACTCAGCGCCACAGCACCGCAGACTTATGTTTGTATCGACTACTGCCTTGGATCTACACTGCGGACAGCAGAGTTCACAACTTGAATTCAGCCTTGGATCTACACTACGGACAGCATTGAATTTAGCATTGATTTATGTAAGGTAGAGACAATTGCACTACATTTCTTCAGATTTTCTTAAAGGATGTGACAAAAAGCATTCCTCGATGTCTGTCCTGAGTACTACCTTCGATCTACACTGCGGACAGCAGAGTTCACAATTTGAATTCAGCTTTGGATCTACACTACAGACAGCATTGAATTTAGCCTTGTTTTATGTAAGGCAGAGACAATTGTACTATATGTCTTCAGATTTTGTTGAAGTATGTGACAAAAAGCATTCCTCTATGTCTGTCCTGACTACTGCCTTTGATCTACACTGTGGACAGCAGGGTTCCCAACTTGAATTCAGCTTTGCATCTACACTACGGACAGTAGGGAATTGAGCCTTGATTTATTTAATGCGGAGACAATTGTACTGTATTGTAGTGTGCTTTATGGGCCTTTTTCTACGTGCATGTTAAGATAGCATGGCTTATTAGAAGTTTAAACAAAATGTTTCCTTTTTGCTGCTTTTGCACCCAACACTGCTTAGCTGTTTTTGCTGAGTTAGCTTTCACGAAGGTCTATACATGAGAAAAGGTTTGTTTTTCGACATCTCTAGACATACATCGTATCTCCAGTTTGTACAGTGAGTGCTGAGCCGCCAAGGTCATCATAACATGTGAGCCTGTTTATCGGCATGTCCGTGTAACACATTCTAGACACAACAATTTGGCAGCTGCAAGCAGAGTAGGATTCTGGTGCCATTATCATAGCACACTTGCCAGAATTGAACACACTTGGAAGATTCCAGGCATGCAGAGAGACTAACCGATCCTGATATAATTTACACTTACTGAGCGGACAGGTAAATGGTGTCCCCCTAAGAAAACACCAGAGACCTTCTATAGTTTTATAATACATAGTTCCAAGATAGGGAGGGTGCTTTTATCACCTGTTTGCACTATCATTGTAATATGATTCCTCCTTTTGTATTTTATGCGATTGTAACCACGCTGTCCGTATTAATCTAATCCATATGTATACTTGTGTTGATTAAAATACAGCGCTTGAGATCACGTCGTTAAAATAAACATTTTAACCTTACTGTGTCTCTATTTTACTCCTGTTGTGGACTGGTATAAACATATAACAAAAGAGTGTTCTCACTTCCCACCATTCCTGAGATGGTCCTAAGTCGCATGTTCTAGGTTGTCTAATCATTGGTTTCTTTGCTATAGGACGAAGAGCTAATGTGACACTGATTGCTAGTCTGGTAGGGGATTTTGGATACTAAGGTGAGTTTTGGCACAACCTATTTCATTGATGTCCTAAATCTCTGTGCACAGTTCTGTGTTTGCGCAGAATCCCTGTTACAGTATCTGTTCGAATTTTGTTAAAATAAGTGACAAAACTCCTTCATCGATATCTGTGCTGACTACTGCCTTCGATCTACAGTGCAGACAGCAGGGTTCACAACTTGAATTCAGCTTTGGATCTACACTACGGACAGCATGAAATTCAGCCTTGATTTATTTAAGGCAGAGACAATTGTACTCTAAGTACTCGGATTTTGTTAAAGGATGCAACAAAAAACATTCCTCAATGTCTGTACTGACTACTGCCTTCGATCTACACTGCGGACAGCAGGGTTTACAACTTGAAATCAGCTTTGCATCTACACTACAGACAGCATTGAATTAAGTCTCGATTTATTTACGGCAGAGACAATTGTACTCTATTTCCTCAGATTCTGTTAAAGGATATGACAAAAAACCTTCCTTGATGTTTGTGTCGACTACTGCCTAAGATCTACACTGTGGACAGCAGGGTTTACAACTTGAATTCAGCTTTGCATCTACACTACAGACGGTAGGGAATTCAGCCTTGATTTATTTATTGCAGAGAGAATTATACTGTATGTATTCAGATTTTGTTAAAATAAGTGAAAAAAAGCATTCTTCTATAACTGTGCTGACTACTGCCTTCGATGTACACTGCGGATAGTAGGGTTCACAACTTGAATTCAGCTTTGGATCTACACTACAGACAGAATTGAATTCAGCCTCGATTTATTTAAGAAAGAGACAAAAAATATTCCTGTGGCACTGCTAGTATGCACAAGCACCGTCAATCCCTGCATCCTGTGAACTATGCTCACAAAGAATGTAGAAGACTGCGCCAAAATGTACCTCCACAACCGGCAATACCAAGTACCTATGGGCCATCACCTTCAACATCGCCAAAAGACATATGTCCCCAATTTGGGAAAGTTAGAATGCATTGCATGAAGTGCAATAGTTCAATTTGTTATGGGGAGCAATCAGTAGACCTAGTTTGCAGAGCAATTGATAACCATCGATGCTAGTTTATTTTTTCTCTCAAAGTTCATGCAGTCCAGTATGCAACAGTCAATGCTTTGAGTGCAGCCCGTTCGGACCACGCATCATCGCAGGGTGAGCACACGCTAAACACCAGACGTACCACTAACTCAATATACCATAAATAATCGTAACGTGGCCTTATTAAGGCAAAAATCAGTAGTCAAAACACATTCTTACCAGTGTGATCTGCCTGGACCACGCATCATCGCAGGCTCCACACAAATCACCCCTACCTCAGTGCACCACAGCTCATGAACCCTTTACAATAGAATCTTCTGTGTATTATTTCATATGTAGTGCTCCTAGGTTTGTACAGCAGAAGTCATAAACCGTGTATGATGAAATATCTGAGTATGATATCATGATTACTATTGTACTAGTTACCAACAGCAACGTGATAAAATGGAGTCAAAGGCATGTACCCGTACCCTCTTCAACTATCTATCTGTGTCTCTGTATTCATTATGTTTGTAAAATGCTTCTCCTGGGCCCTAACACATTATATTGTGCTGTAAACAGCATATGCAACCATCTTACCTCTGGCCTTAACAAAAACTTCGGTTATATAACTTTCTCTCGCTTATTCAACAAATACAAACGTAGAAACTAGATCATTACAATACTACAAGCAAAGTGTATAGTGCATTTATAAGTCTGTGCTATTGCTCAAGATTTTTTGTTTTTTTAGCATATTTATATAGAGCGAAGTCGACCCAAAACGATGTCAGCAATTTACATGAGCACCGTATTTACAGTACATTTTCAGGCACGCATAGATTCTGTCATTTTTCTACAATAACAGGATGTGGATGCGACTCCGAGGCTCAAACACTGATTTCCAGCACCAAGTTCAACAGTATACCTGAATGACCACATACGTATATATATTACCTGCCCTTCATGTGCCAAAAACTGCAACCTGAAGTTTTCATAGCCCTGTATTACTACAGCTACAATACTCCACTGAATGTACAACAAACATTTATATACGCAGAAATGGGTCATGTCCACCATCTTTTATGTGTGCAACTATGGATGAATATAGGGTCAGTGATACCCCGTACCTTCCATGTTGGCCATGTTGTGGGGCTTTACAGACATAATGACACATTTACGTGTATGACCTGTTTGACGGCAGCACTACAACACAGACACCCAAATATGTTGATTTCTCTTATAGCTCATGACAGAACCACGCCCATAGCTCAGGAGTCATCATTCACATCCTCGCGCAGCACTGGCATACGTCAGGCCAGCCCACTCCCCTTCCGCTTCCAGGAAAATACAACAACACTACATGCCCCAGATTTCCATTGTAGTGATTTCTTAGTTCCAGGTCTAGTTGTCAGAACGGCACACACACACTCCCTTATGGCTGGTATACACCCACACCACACCCATCCAGCACAGGCATCACAACACACGTGACCCTACCAATAAAAAAGACGGGGCGCACGTGCTCCACGCCATTTTAGAGTTGCTCCCATCACAAGCGATGAGATGGCCCATCCTGGTGGTTCGGACGCCTCATGTAGGCCCGAACTATCAAACAGGTGGACCCACTACACCGTGGGTGGCCTCTTTGGTCACTGAGTTAGTGGTACTGCAAGGACTGAGCGAGTGAGGAACCTGAGATGATGATGGGTGCACGAGTATATCCTTTTCCATAGGGATATCAAGACTCAGCACCAAATGTGAGCCTTCTTGGTGGCAGAGCAGGACTGCATGATGTAGAACATGCAGTGTCCGCTAAAAGGTGAGCATTGAGGCCTGGTTGCGCAGCGGATTGAGTAGATGGGGTACAGCAGACTGGATACAAAAAGGCGACATAGCAATTTAGGCATACGCAGTCCTATATACCGTATCTTATTGCATTTATATATTTTTTTCAATAGCAGGAAAGTTTTTATAGTCGGTCAAATGTCCGCTTGTGATGATTGAAACCACGTGTATCACTGCGCACCACTTAGTTTCTATAACTGGATGGAAAACATTACTACTCTACTAATTGTTCTTAAATCAAAGCCCATTAAACAAGTTGGAACCGTACAAATAGTTGTATTTATAATGCGGGAGGGAAGGTATGTGAAAGGGCGATGTTATTCTACTCCACATTAAGATAGTGGCAATTACCAATCATAACATCTTTCTTTTACTATCTTTTAGATGTGGAGCTTCAGGGTGTACTATGTCCTGGCACGTGGGGGAAGTCACACCAGTGACAGAAAGGTGAGCTGCCAATATTCTTTTCAGTCACTCTCTCACTTCCTCTCTCCTTTGATAAACAAATGACACACAATCTTATCTTCCTTTTTATCTAACAGGTTGTGTTTCACAAATTGGCGTCCCTCCCCCAACACCTCCAAAGCTCAACGTTTGAGGATTCTGCGATGATGCGTGGCCATTGTAACAATGCGTAAGAAGGTTGCTTCAGCACATGGTGGACCCTCATTGAATCAAGCCAATGGCACAAGGTGAGCAAAGAAGTTTGTTTCCGAAGCACAGAGAAGTCACCTATGGGCGGAGAGAGTGGATAGTGTGCAGCAACTACAGTGTGTAGGAATATACAATCACCTCCGGGCAGTAGGAGTGGATAGGTTACAACACTCTGAGTGCGCCGGGAAGGGCACTCACCTCCGGACACTGGGAATCAATGGGGTGCAGAAGTCTAGGTGCGCAGTAATGAGAACTCACCTCAATGCAGTGGGAGTGCATGGGGTATAGCACCCTGGGAGGAAAAGAGCGCACAGACACCTCCTTGCAGTGGGAGTTGATGTAATACAGTAGCCTGGGTGTGCAAAGGCGTAACGCAGAAATATACATGTGCAGTAGTATGTACTCTGCAAATACTAATTTTATACTATCTTTCAGATCACTAAACTTGAGGGTGCACTATTAACCAGCTCGTGTTTGGACACACACTGGAGGCAAAAAGGTGAGCTACGAAGATTTTCTCCTGTATCAATACTACCTCTCCTGCTCCATCTGTTACTTTCTCTCTCTCACACTTTCAATGTCTTTCTTTCTCTCTTTCTGTCTCTCCCTTTCTCTCACACTGTTTCTCTTTCTCTTTTCAAGTTTTGAACACTGCTGTCCACACTGCAGATAAATAAATCAAGGCTGAATTTAGCACTGTCTGAAGTATAGATCCAAACCAGAATCCAAGTTGTAACCTCTGCTAGATGCAGTGTTTACAAAAGGTAAGCAGAGCGGCTTAGATACACAATGCTTTTAATTAAACGCGCTGCAAACAAACGATATTGTCCTGCATAATGACGTGATCTCTGACCTCATTCTGTCTCATCTCTGAATCATTTTGAAGACCTGCTGGACCATACTGTAGATCTGAGCCAGCAGGCACTTACCTACAGACACCTCTTCATGGTGGACCTACGAGAGGGGTGGGATGTATCAAGCACACTGCACAGGTGCGAATAAGCAATATTGCCAAGTGTTATGTTAATTTGTGATCTTTGACCTCATTCAGTCACATCTTTGTTTCATTTTAAATACCATTTATACCATAAGAAAGACCTAAGCCTACAAGCAGCGCTGCCCAACAGACTGCTGTTGAGGGTGATTCTACGGGAGGGGTGTGGTGCACTACCCTGAGTATGCAAGTGAAAAAAAATGATTTTGCGTTTCGTAATGATGTAATCTCTCACCTCATTCAATCACATCGATCTAATTTTAAGGACTTATGTTTAATTTTTGTTTTGCAGGTTACCTACCCTACTATCACTGCAGTCAATCTCACCTTTTGTTTATTCTACCGTGTTATTAAAGTTATGTTTTTATTTATTTCTGTTTCAATAAAAGTTAATTAAAAAATAAATTAGTGTATACGTCTTCTTTTTCTGACAACATTTGACTATTATTCAGTTTGATACCAAGGCTAAGTCTTTGCCAGCTCTTTACCAAAGACTGTAGCTTCGATTAACGGTTCCTATGGAAATTTTTTAAAAGTCCAGTACACTTGCTGTTTGGATTAGCAACATTGTGTGTTGAACTTGTGACCTGTGTGCTCAAAGTTGCTGTCTGTACAGAAGCCGTTATATTTACCTAGGATCCTCTACATGACAGAGGGAAAAGCAAACTGAAACGACAGAACACTGTGTACATTAGGAGCAAAAGAAGTACACAACTCTTCGAATGAACCTCAAGAGAGGGCTCGAGCCATAACCACTGGCGCTACAAAACACCATGTACAATTTGCCTACTCTGTACTCAACAATGGGCAATTCTTTCTCGATCCCAATCAGACACTGCTGCTTGAAGATTCACAGTGTGCACATCACTAAATACTTCGTAGCTATTTAAATGGAAGACAGGATTGTCGACATTCCGCCGCTTTAGCAGCAGCAAACAGCCGCTAAAACGGCGATAATGGACTTCAAAATCCTTTGTTGTCTTACCGCAAGATTTTTTCTACACTGCTGTTTGCTATGGCAGGGTGAGAGCCGAGGCTCCCGCCTTGCCATAGCAAACGTGGTTTGCATTTTGAAAGAGAAAACACGAAAACCTGCTCTGTCTTTTAAAATGCAAAGCAGATTGCTTTTCCTCACAGGGAGCTGCATATTAGCAGGTCCCCGTGTGCAAAAGTAATGGCAGCTTCCGAAGGACGCAGGGAGCTGGATAGGACCGTAGGCACATTAAGGCTCCACCCACGGTCCCCAACGTTGTATATACGCCCATGTAATGGGATCCCGAGGAAGAATAAAAATTTGTAGTAGGTGATCATTTTTTTTAACTGTAAAAGTAGGAGTCTGTAATGGGCAAATTTACAAGGACAGCTTTAAAATGTTCTGGTGTAAACCTAGGATTCTATTGGAATTCTCAAAAGCCTATTATTACGCCTATTGAGGCCACTTTAGTGGCAATTCATGTTCGCAAGTGAAAACCTTGTTAATATAAGACTGTGGACTTAACATATCAATTCACCTTGCATATTAAACATGCTTAAGTCTACTTCAGAACAGATATTGGGATCCGTCATAAACCGCAATTAGTGAGAGTTTTGCTATCGGTCCTCAAATCCAGGGCCGCCTTGTAAATACAACGCTGTTGTCCTACCTCCCTCTTCCATGTTATATTGTCATAGGAACACCTACCTTGCCTCTGGGAATGCCTACATTACAACTTATTGGAGATGCAAGGTGAGCTGATAGCAAACAGGCTGTTAACATGCTTTAATGCATCTTAGCGTCGCCTAGTAAACAGAGCGATATCATTTTTAACACATTTTTTTTTTAAATGCCGCAAAATGGTCCTTGTCAATATGCCCTCAAGTTTGCTATAAGAGAGCGGGAACCTCCTGCTCTGCCATATCAAACAGCAGTGTCCCGGGGGTGGGCACCCCGAGACACAGCAAGAGCCGGTCCTGGAGGTGGTGTTCCCCAGTGCCCTCGACTGCTCCAGAATGCGGGCCACGTGGCCCCCCTCCAAAAAATAAAAAGACCCTGAGGGTGGTGATCCCCGGGGCTTAGACAGACCTTTGAGCCCCCCCACACATTTTTTTTAAAGCCCCGGAGAGTAGCACTCCCCGGGGCTGGAGGAGACCATAAAGCCCCCCCTACCCAAGTTTTTTACGGGGACAGTAGCCTTTGAGCTTCCCCACCTGTTTATTTTATAACACCAAGGGATGGCGGTCCCCGCACTACAGACCCCTCTGCACACCCATCAAATGTAATATTTTACACACCCGGATTTGGCCCCCTCGGTAGCTAATTTTTAAACAAGCACAGGAGCCGGTGCTTCATTTTTTATTGTTTTACGGTTGATCTATGCACACTGCGCACATTTCTCTGTTTTTTTTAAGAATTATTTTTTTTGTGCGCCCTGGGGGTCCTTGTGGGACCCCCTAAGCAAGTTAGAGGGTCAAGGTATTTCTACCTTGCCCCCTTTTTTCGTTTTGAACACTTGTTCCACTAATTTCTTGACCCTCTGGTCAATGGCTACCAACACTTCCTGGTTTCGAATGTTGACAACCTCTTGACAGCCAATTAGCATTCAGCGCGTGATCGGGACGGTGCGCTTAGGGTGCGCTCAGGACGCGCGGATCCACCTAGGCCATAGATATATATGTACTTTTAATTGTGATTTTCTCAGGAACTACTGAACAGATTTACACCATTTAAGCAAAAAGCACGAGTCTGAACCAAGGACTACCTCTTTGCCAAATTTGGTGTTATTCCATTCAGCAGTTCGGGCTGTAGCTGCGATGAACAATTCCTATGGAAAATTGCATGGGGAAAACACATTTTGAGACCCTCTTTTGTCTTGGCCCCCGCTTCTCAAATCATCCCGAAACTTTCAGTATAGGAGCGGACCGGAGCGCCACACTAGTTTTGAAAATTTCGCGAAGATTTGTCAACCAGCGCCAACGTTATTCCAAAGAGAATGTTGCAGATTTCCTACAGATAATAGGTCCTAACTATAACTACAATATATATATATATATATATATATATATATATATATATATATATATATATATATATATATATATATATGTATATTACCTACTGGCGGTCGCCAGTAGGTAGTTATAGTTAGTATTTCTTTCAATGTTAAATCTCAAAATTCTATTTGGAATAACTTTGGCGCCGGTTGATGAATCTGCCTGAAAATTTCCTCAAAATGGCCTCGTCGAGCTCCGGTCCTTCCCTGAGAATTTGGGGGGGATGCGTCAAGCGGGGGCCGAGATAAAAGGGGGGTCCTAAAACGCGTTTTCCCCATGTTAATATCCATAGGGCGGTCGACCTCACTTTTAGCCCGAACGGCTGAATGGATTTCCACCAAACTTGGCAAAATTGTAGGGACTGGTAGCCCGATGTGCCTTTGCTATGTCTCAAGATATGTGTTCCAGTGGATTTTGAGTAATTTAGGTTCAAATAAATATATATATCTATGGCAGTGCCCCGGTACGCGCTCCGGGGAGTGCTCCGGGCGCGCAACGCGACTTGCGCACAGAAAGCTCATTGGCTCTCGGTGTCTGTAAACATTCGAAACAGTGCGGAGCGGCCGCCATCTTGTGTCTCGGTAGGATAGAGACACAAGAGGTGGAAAAAAAAAGGAGGAAATGACCATAAGGGGGCAAGGATAGCCCCCCCCTGACCCCCTAGGTTTGATGCGGGGGCCATAAAAGGGCCCAGCGGGGCCCAAAAACTTTTTTTTTTTTTTGATTTGCGCGGGGGCAGCGCCCGGTACGCGCACCGGGAAGCAGACCGGGGAGCATACCATGTGGAAAAATGAATAATAGAGTTTTTAAAAAATTTAGCCTTTTTTTTAAATTGGAGGTAGTTCTAAAAAGAACTGTTTTTTTTCTTCTTTTTGTTGTTTTATATTTTTTTATGTTTTTTGAACCATTTTGTACTTTTTTTGGGTTTTCAGAACACTTTTATATTGTTTTTGTATTTTTCGAGGGGAGAAACAAAAAAACAGGGAATTGAAAATGGCTCAACTGGAGCGAAAAAAAAAGAAAAATAAATAATTAGGGTTGATTGGGGCATTTGTGGTTGTCCCCAGCAAGGACGATGAGCTTTACGCTCTGTTCTCCGTAGGAGATGGTCTTCCCACAATATTTACATGTGATTCTGAAATCTGCAAATCGGGGCTGAAGGCACGGCATCGTCTCACTTTCCTCTGGTGCAGACGCAGTGGGTTGCTTCCTTTTTGAGCTGGTTCTTGTTGATTGAGGAGGGTTACTGGCCAGTTCCCTCATCTCTGCAGCAGAATAGTTTATAGGATGCTTGCGCTGCATGTGGCGGATCATCGCGAGATTTCCAAAGGATTATTTTTTATTAGGGTTCCCCCTAGAAAGTTCCATATCACAGATCAGGCAAGTCACCTTGGCTGCATTTACCTTTTTCTTCCCCTGTGGAACCGAAAAAAACTCCCAAATAATGTGTGGTCTGGGCTGGTATGGGGTATTTTGTTCTTGGAGAAATGTTCTTCTCCCTTCTTCCTCCTCCTCCTCCTCTTCCTCCTCTTGTTGACCACCAATGAAATCTTGTGGTGGTCCTTTTGGTTGTTGTGGTGGTGGTGGTGGTGCAGATGCACCAGCTGCTGCTGCTACTGAAGCCATTATAAAGATCAATATGGCACAGAGAGGTACAAGCAGATCTTCCTCAGTCAAAGGACAAAGTCATAAGAAGGAAAAAAGGTGGGGTCTTTCATCAGAAGGAAAAAAATAATGTTTGGAACCAATGAAAAGTGTTATTTTCAGGTCACATGACCAGTGGCTTCATTATTATGAAACCAAAACTGTTATGAACCAAAGAAAAGTGTTATTTTCAGGTCACATGACCCGACGCGCCTACGCTACGCGCCCCGGGGCGCGCTCCGGCGCGCGTAGCGTAAGCGCGTCAGAAGTTTACGATGCGCGATCGTATTCGCACGAGTGCTTCCGGGTGCGCTTACGCCGTGCGTTTCATGCAGACGCGGCTACGCGATACGTCACGATCATGTTTTCGTTCGCGATAATGGCGCTTACGGGACGCTACCCGGTGCGCGCCCCGGGGCGCTTCATATAATTACGCTTTCCGGCGCGCTCCCCGGTGTGCGCACTGGGAGCGCACCAGGGCAAAAAAAAAAAAATAATAATACAAAAAAAAAATAGGAAAAAATTGTAGGAACTGGTAGCCCAATGTGCCTTTGCTATGTCTCAAGATATATGCTCAAATGGTTTTAACGAAAGTTAACTTTGAAAAAATATATATTGGGCTACATTGGGTTTTATATATGTTAGAGCCCAATGTAGCCAAATGTAGCCCAAAGATGGCCACCAGAGACAAACAAAACAAATGTAGCCAAAATATTGCCCAATGTCAGAATGTCCCAGAGTGTTCTAAAGAACAACTAGTGCGCTAAAAGTCTTACTTATAAACTGAGATTTATAGTTAGGAATTAGCATTAAAAAAACCTTTGAAATTCACTGAAAAAAACATAGGTTTCACACCAGTTATAGTTAGGAATTTGCATTTAAAAAACCTAATAAATTCACTGAAAAAATCATAGGTTTCACACCAGTTATAGTTTGCTAGAAATTTTACTGACATAAAACCAATGAAATTCCCACGTTATAATTAGTTGGACTCACTATAACTTGCGCGTGCAATGCACTGCTGATGACGTCACATATTACATCACTCATGACATGGTCAGTGACATCACTCATGACATCACTGATGACACCATCCTTGTGACATAGTGACAGACCTCCTTTCACTGTAATGTAACACTTGAAACACATATTCAAAAATAGAAACTAAATTTTTATAAAAAATGGAAATACCCATATCAGTTACAACAACCAATTCAGTAATTCAACTATCTATATATATATCCACTCATTCACCAACAGTTCTATATAGTCACTCATCATATGAAGTGATACACCTATACATCCTGTTACACACCGACAGTCATCCAAAAGTTACTTACACACATACTCACAGATGCAAATAAACTATTGAACATCCATTTATTTGCATATAGAGCAATACACACACTACCACCTTACTTCTATTGAAAATTACACATATTTATTCTCTTAAACAATCACTTTTCGAAACACATACTTATTTAAACAGGAACTCTTACATTCTCTTACTCTCACATATACTCACTTATATGCATCAATATTCACATATTCTAGATTAAAACATATGTAGTTACTGTTTAAAACACTAGTGAGACAGTCATTTACTCACTAACATACACATATACACACTATTCAACCATACAGTCCTGCACATATGTAGTCTTCAAAATACATACAAATAAAGAGTCAGTCACTCATGCATCAATGTTGTAAGTAATTCCAACACTAAACAATACAAACACTCATACTGATACTAATAAAACATCTAATAACCCATGTATATACACATGTACCTACTCACCAACCCATGCAGCTACTTATACACAAAGTGAAACACTAATACATATATTTAAAAATTTAAACATTACTCACAGATATTTATTTTTCAGAAAGACACACATTCACTGGATGGTGTCATCAGTGATGTCATGAGTGATGTCACTGACCATGTCATGAGTGATGTAATATGTGACGTCATCAGCAGTGCATTGCACGCGCAAGTTATAGTGAGTCCAACTAACTATAACGTGGGAATTTCATTGTGTTTATGTCAGTAAAATTTCTAGCTAACTATAACTGGTGTGAAACCTATGGTTTTTTCAGTGAATATATATATACATATATATATATATATATTCACAAAAAAACATAGGTTTCAAGGACGTTATAGTTAGTTGAACATTTGACTCATATAAAACCAGAGATATTCGCCAGTTATAGTTAGTTATGCTAACTACAACTCGCGCGCCCACAATGCACTGGTGATGATGTCACATCTCACATCACTCATGACATGGTCAGTGACACCACTGATGACATCTCAAATGACATCACCGATGACATCACTGATGACATCATCCAGTGAATGTGTGTTTCTGGAAAGTTTAAATACTTTTCATATATATCTATGCCAAGGTGTATTGAAGAATGAGTGGATTTACAAGTGCCTGAATGGATTATTTATGTAGAACAACAAATAAGGGCTTTGACTCATCCACAGTAATGCAGAGTCCAATACTAGAGAAAACAAAAGAGGTGCAAATACTGTGACTAGTTTCACAGACAAACAACAACTCAATTGGGGACCCGACTAACAATGAATCAATTGCTAGCCGGCTGTTGAAACAAATCAATTATATTTATTTTGATATTTTGATATACCTTATTTTTATGTATAAACAGACAGACAATAGCAAAATACTTTTTGTATTTGGTATATATATAAGAAAAAAGGGAACAGACAAGAAAATAAATTACGAAACAGGACCGAAAGTCCGTGTTGTGAATAAAAAACTATCATACATCAGTCATACCACATTTACACTCATATCCCTTTCATACCATACTAAACACTGTATGCAACAAGTGAAACAAACAAGGGGGTGAAAGAAGGTCGAACAAGCAAAGTCAAGAATAAATCAGAACAAACCACTCAAGGTTATTAAACAATACTTAATATCGAGACAATTATATGACAAGCATAGTATATACAGTTCCTTCAAACCAAACGAAACCTAACAAAAAAGGTACACAAGGTCGACGCGTTTCGAATCGGACCCTTTGTCCGATTCTCATCAGGACCAGAATATCTGAAACAAGGAAAAAATTCCCTTTAGTAAATTACGCTTCTTATTAAGAGTGTGAACAGCGACCAAAAACAGAACACTGCCTCATACCTGTGTGTATTTTCAGCGTTAAGTCACGAACAAATATCTGTGAACAGAGAGTTTAGCCCATAGTTAGTAAATACAGCCGGCCTACAGTCGTCTAATGAGGTGAAAACTGGGGGGCATGCAGGGACAAGAAAGTACCTGCGTTTAATTGTTGAATGCTTGGTCAAAAAATGCGTGGGGTGAGGGGCGTCATGGAGCCATCACAAAAGGGGCACTTGCTGCGTGGAGCCTGTGGACATGAAAACATGGGCACCATAAGTTGTTTAAAGTGAGGCCAAAGCATTACGAACGGTCATATTGTGGCGCTAGAATACCTGTGAAATGTGTGGATCGTCAGCCGCTTCGTGGCGATATAATTAGGGCGACGGATCAGCAAATGACAGCCGCTGGTTGAGAAAAGAGGAAGAAGGAACCAGACGGAAACATTAGGTTCATGAACCCGAAGAATGAGGGTGTCAGTAGGACGATGCAGCGTGGCAGTATTACCTGTAGTCAACTCCTTTGGCAGTGTGGACCGGGGCGTCTCTCAGTCTTCAAGAACGCCGGTCTTCATGATCCGTGTAAACAGGAACAGTTCAGCGAGGACGCGGAAAACGCGAGGTTTTTTCAACTCGGTCACATGATCCCAGAGAGGATTGTGGGAGTTGTAGTTACAGTTTGTAAACACGGGAAAAACAATGCATTAAAGGATTCGAGATACTTCAGAGAGTTCATTTAACCCATTTAGGACAGTGTTGAATTTTAGAATTAGGGTAGCTTCCCGTTGGCAAAGTTTTTCCTCAATGTCGCCGCCCCTTATGTCCAATTCCAGTTTTGAAAGTACAGTCCATTTAATATCCTGTTCCGTGTGTCCAGCAGTCGTCCAGTGGTTAACAAGCGGTGCGTTCGCAACAGCTTTTCTCACTCTTGATTTATGTTGGCAGATCCGCTGTCTAATTTCCTGAGATGTTTTGCCTACATACAATTTTTGGCAGGGGCAAAGAATTCCATAAACAACATTTCTAGATTTACAGTTGGTAAAGGTGAGATGTCTCCAAAATATGCCATTGTAAGAGAAGACGTCGCCCTCAATGGTCTTGTCACAGCAAACACAGGTGCCACATTTATGGTGCCCCCGGATGGGTTGTAAACCAAGTAAGTTTCTTAATGTGGGTGATTGCTTGACAGGGACTGCTGCACGAACTAGAAAATTAGCAATGCTTTTTTCTTTTTTAAATGCAAACAGGGGTGGTTGGAGCAAAGTATCTTCAAGGTGCCTCACTAAGTGCCAGTTCTGTTTTATGGTTTTCTTGAGTTGATTTGCGTGTGGGCAAAATGTCGTAACACATACTGTTCTCTCAAGATTTCGTTTCTTCTTTTTCTCTAGCAGGGTCTCACGTGGAGTCCACCATGCTCTGCGTATGGCATTCTTGAGCAATTTTTTAGGGTATCCACGTTCCAGAAGACGTTCCAGTAGTTTTTGGGCGTGATCGAAATATTCTTCTTTTTCTGAGCAATTACGCCTGATTCTTAAAAATTGGCCAAACGGAAGGTTTTGGCGAAGATTTCTCGAGTGATTACTGGTGTAATGCAATGCCCGGTTTCGATCAGTTGCTTTCCTGAATAGAGTTGTTGCTAGTGTCCCTTCCCTTGCATACACTTTGACATCAAGGAAAGTGATTTGATGACTGTTGTAATTGATGGTGAATTTAATGTCCGGGGTACGTGCATTCAGCCATTCCAAAAAATTTTTAAGGTGTTCTTCTGTCCCATTCCAGATAAAGAATGCGTCATCAATATAACGCATGTAGTGGCTGATACAGTCTTTAAATGGGTTGTTTTCCATAATGAATTTAGCCTCAAAAAGGCCCATAAACAGAACAGCCAATTCTGGAGCAAAGGGGCAGCCCATGGCTACCCCCTTGATTTGGTAAAAGAAATCAGAACCAAACAGAAAGAAGTTTTTGAGGCTAAATTCATTATGGAAAACAACCATGTTGTTTGTCTGTGAAACTAGTCACAGTATTTGCACCTGAATGGATTATTTAGTAGGTGCATGACTGAATGTATAAGTGAGTGATTGAACGTGTCTTACTGTATGTATGGGTTAGTGACTAAACTGTGTGAAAGTCTGTATTCGTCTCTCAGTTGGTGTGTAAGCCGCTGCATGAGTTGGTGAGTAGCTACATGAGTGTCTGTATGGGATATTAATTTGTTGTCTAAGTATCTGTATGGGTGCCTGAGTGTATGTGTGGGTGGGTGGGAGGCTGTGTGACTCTGTTCATAGATGTCTGAGTGGGTAATTCACTTGTTGTATGCATTCAAAAGTGCATTTGGGAAGGGCTGTATGGGTGAATCAGTGTGTGTATGGGTATTTTGGTGAGTGAAAGAATGTCTCAGTGGTATATGTGTGAGTAACTACATATGTTTTAAGACAGTATATGTGAGTGTTGGAATATATAAATGACTATACGTGAGAGTAAGTTATTTGAAGAGTGTGTGTATAAATGAGTGTCTGCTTGTATCAGTGATTGTATAAGACAGTGACTATGTGTTTCTTAGTTTCAGCATAAAAAAGTGATGTGGTGTGTGTATACATTTCTGAGTTGGTGTGTATAACTGTATACATGAGTAAATTGGTATGTGATTGATTCTTTGCATGACTGACTAGGTGTGTGAGTAACTATGGATGAGTGGCGGAGTGTTACTGTATATATAGGTGTATGAGTGCATATTATAGTACTGTATTGATGAGTAACTGCTTGTATAAGTGACTGGAAGTGTGTATAGACCTAAGAAAGAGTGGCTGATATGTAGTATCTGGCATTGTTGTGTGTATGATTTCATAAATAGTAGTCTGTATTTTAGAGTGCGTGTATCAAAGTTTATTTTAGGGCATCAGTATATGCATCAGATTGTCTTGTGAATGATGTCATCAGTGATGTCATCAGTGATGTAATTTGAGATGTCATCAGTGATGTCATCAGTGATGTCACTGACCATGTCATGAGTGATGTGATATGTGACCAGTGCATTGTGGGAGCGCAAGTTATAGTTAGCTCAACTAGCTATAACAGGCGAATTTCTCTGGTTTTATATGAGTCAAATGTTCAACTAACTATAACGTCCCTGAAGCCTATGGTTTTTATAGTGAATTTCTAAGGTTTTTTAAATGCTAATTCCTAACTATAACGTGCCTGAAACCTTCAATTTTTTTCAGTGAATTTCTAAGGTTTTTTAAATGTTAATTTCATATTTTAATTTTTCTAAAACCTATATTTTGTCAAATATTTTTTTGAATATTTTGGAACTCTATTATACTTCTTTTTTTTTTACTTTAAAAATTATGTAATGTTTTATATCTTCCCAAAAATATATGTATATATTTTTTTTGGGGGGGGAGAAAACTGCACTCCCATACCGGAAGCGTACCAAGCTCCATCACCACGTGAATCCTATCCGCCATATTTTAAACTCGTAAACGATGCGCATTTCGTATCTGAAGACTTCGTGGCACTGCGTCCAGCGTAACATCATATACGCATGAAGTCACCCCAGCTGCTACTTTGGTCTTTTTTTGTCTCAAAAGTATATCTAAATAACTTTAAACAGTATATGAGTGCAAGCAATAATCTAAAATATTTTAAACATTTATATATTTCTACTTGTAATAAACTTATATTATGATGAATATATATTTTGTCAAAATCGTGTCGGGTGTGGCCTCTTTGCGCGTGATTGCCATGTGACCTTAAAAAAAAGCATTTGATTGCTTCATAACATTTCCCATTGAAACAGTTGGATGACCCCACCCATTTTATTCATTCTCTCTACAGCGTTTGATGAGAGACACCTCTTCTGCTTAGAAAGCTTGTTTGAAAAGTGTTTTCCTGTATACACATATCTTATACTACACACAACATGCAACAATCATCTTGATCAACAATTTATGGTCTGTACATTAGCCTTCCACGTGTGATTGCCATGCATCTCAAACGTTCCATCAAAAAACAAATGTGTGTTACACAATGCCCCTAGTGTGTGTGCACATTATTGTGCTCCCTTTCGGCCTGGGTATTTGTGGCTCTAAGAAGTATCAGGAGCCACGGGCAGAGTGCACATCCTAGATCACATGTGACAAACATTAAACAGCAATGTGTAGATTTCTTTTGCTGTACGCTCTGTTGTCAGGCTTTACCAATATACTAGTGTGTTATATGTAAGACTTTCAGATTCACATTTGCCATGCATTGCTTGACTGTAATGAGTGTTATCACTGTGTATGACGTAGCCTCACTGCTGATCCTCACTCCATCCGAGCACATTCACATGTGTACACTTCGTGATAGCAACACTTTTAATAATACCGCACACCATTGACATGCGTGTCTGTGCATATCCACAACCTTGACAATGGCATGTGATGTTCGCCATTCAATCTTTTCAAACACCATCTCATTAGCGATAGTTGCCGCCCTCCCGACACATGCTACACTAATGTAAATTGCACATTCTGCGAGGTCAGAACTACAAAAGAAACACATATAAGTACTCTTCTGGCCAGGCAGGAATTGAACACCACCCAGGTCCCTGTAATAAATATTCACACCCCTACGCTGGCCTGGTGTACGCAAACCCAGCCCACTTTGCGCACGTATAAATAGGATAACCACAACGCCATATGTCCCTCTTCTTCCACACTGCCTCAGGTGATATGGCCGCATCCACCTCACACATCACAATGCACACTAAAAAAAAAATGGGATCCATGAGGGGTACACCATCCTGGCAATCAACACTGGCTCTAAATTATGAGCCCTACTGCCCGTCGTGTTCGAAAGGGATCCATGAGGTGCGAACAAGCGATTTACTGTGCGTAATGATATGATCTCTGACCTGATTCAGTCTCATCTCTGTCTCATTTTAAAGACCTGCTGGACCGTACTGTAGGCCGAGCCAGCGGGCAGCACTGCCCTACAGACACCTGTTGAGCACGGTGCTGCAGGAGGGGTGGGATGCATCAGCCTGAGTGCGCACGTGCGAATAAGCGATGTTGCCAGGCGTAATGATGTGATCTCTGACCTCATTCAGTCACATCTCTGTCTCATTTTAAGGACCTGCTGGGCCATACTGTAGGCCTGAGCCAGTGCGCAGCGCTGCCCTACAGACATGTGGCGTTGGCTTTTAGAGCAGTGTAGTGAGCTCGTTACTAAGTATACATGCACACAGCCTTCCACCACTGCATTACATGCGCACATTATGCTTCTACCATGCGCTCTGTTCCTTTCTATGTGAACCTTCGTATAACGTATTATTATTTAACCTTGTGAATTCTCGTGCACTCCAACTCCTCTTTGAACCACGATTACCACTAACAGTTGGTAGATCTTACTTCAACAACAAAGGATGCACTCAACTCCTGTTTTCTATCAAGCTTGAAATAAACCTTCATTTACCTCCAAACGTTCCCACCATTAAATTATTTCTCCCTTTTCAGACACAGAATTGATTGGCTCAAGATCGGCGGAGCGGGAGCACACCCCGCAATGATGTCCTGGGCATTCTGATGCTTTACATCATGGTAGCAAGACACCGTCCCCGATCGGAGACCTGCTCTCCTACCGTACAAATGTACGCCGGACTCGGAGCTTGCATCAACACTTCGTGGGATACACCAGTGGTGGCAGGCGAGCAGTGAAACGTCGGTATGCAGGACCTACAATTGAGGACAGTGCGGCGGAAGGGGCTGGGGTGCAGTACCCTGGGTGCACAGGTGCAGGCAAGCGATTTTCCCGTAGCTAATAATGTAGGACTACATTATCAAAGAACGGCGATAACATTATGGCTGCTTTAGCGGCAGGAAACTGTAGCTAAAGCAGCGATAATGGGCTTGATAATATGCCCTTGCGAATTCCCATATAAACCCAGGCTCACACCAGAACCTGGGCTTCTATGGGAATTCACAAGGGAATATTATCAAGCCCTTTATCGCTGCTTTAGCTGCAGTTTCCTGCCGCTAAAGCGGGGATAATACTATCGCCGTTCCTTGATAATATGGCCCCTAATTTCTGGCCTCATATGTTTCATTTTAAGAACTTGCTGGACCACACTCTTTCTCTCGGACCACAGTGTCCTAGACAAACGGGTGACGGGAGGGTAAACTCTAAGGGCTGGGTACACTAGGCCGACGCTCTTTCTCCTCCTCCCTCTCTTCTTTTGTCTCTCCCTCCCCATCTCCCTTCCACCCACTCCACCTCCCTCCCATTCTCACTATCGTCCTTTCATTCGGACTACCTTTCTTTACCTCTTCCACATAGCACACATACTTATGTTTCATTTTTGTCTTGCAGGTTTTCTACACTGCTTCCACTGGAGACCAACCCACGTTTTTCATATTATACTGTTTGTTCTATTAAACTTACATTTCTATTTATTTGTTTTTTAATAAAGGTTACTTTTTTTTCCAAATAAATAAGTGAGTGTATAGGTCTCTTTCTGACAACACTTGTCTATAGATTATTGTGAAAATCATCTGTTTATAGGAGATTATGAGGGCAAGTCTTTCTAATATTCCTGTTTCTGACGGAAACTTGGACTACAGCCAGTTCAGATACGGACATGGTTCGAGCCCTCCCCCCAGGTTTCCTAATATACCATCTGGATAGACCTGTGGGGCGGGGGGGCGGCATTGCCATTATATACATGTTTGTGTGCAGGGCACAGAATAGTGATGTTAAGGACTGTGAGAGCTGTCAGTTCTCACTGCGGACGTCCCCCACGGTAACTGTGTCAGGCGTTCTGATCTATCGTCCTCCAGGGGACATGGGAAGCTTTGTCAGCTCCCTGATGGAAACTGTCACGCAGCTGGCCTCTTCGACGACTAATTTTTTGGTGTTAGGGGACCTGAATCTACACTTCAATGAACTGGCGGACTTAGTGGCCGCTGACTTGCAGTGTGATTTAAATGCCTATAATCTCAGTCTAAGCAACCCAGGACCCTCGCATTCCAAGGGCCACCTCCTTGATCCCATCTTTTTGAACATCCCGCACCTTAGGGCTCTGCCCGCTTGCCCTTTACCCTGGACAGACCATTTCTTGGTCCCGGTTATCTTACAAGTCGATCCAAGAACCGCCCCTTCTCTGAGAATCTATACCTTGGAAAGAGCCTGATCCAGGTTATCAGTGGATAACTGGATCGCCGAACTTGAGAGCTCGTGCCCTCCCTTAGCCTCGGACCCGGTAATGGCTGACGCGGATTTTGAGCTGTGGGTGACCAATTCCCTGGATGCCATCCTCCCAAAAAAGAGAGTGGCAAAGAGGGGAAAGAGGACGGGGTCTGCCCCATGGTACTCACCGGAACTGCAAATGCTTAGGAAAGGATGTAAGAGGTTGGAGAGGGCTTGGAGGAAAGATTGGGGGGGGTGGCTAGCCGGGACGAATACCGCGCAGCAATTAGAGCATATAAAAATGCCCTTCGCTGTGCCAAGGCCCAATTTTTTGAGGAAAGAATAAAAAGCTCCTCCAACTCTTCTAGATAGACTTTTAAAGTGGTAAAGGAGCTCCTCAAAATTCCTGAGCCCCCGTTGATTCAGGATAACCCAGCTGAGAAGTGTAGAGAGCTAGAGGAGTATTTCCACTTAAAAATACAGAACATCATAAGTGCGCTGCCTCAAGTGCAGAGCGCAGACACGGGCAGTCAGGTAGGAGGAGATTGTGCCCTATTGGACACTTTTGGTCCAATTCCTGTTGCAGAAATCATAAAGGAGCTGGGATCTATGAAGAGTGGTTCTCCTGGGGATCCGGCCCCAATGAGGTTTCTGAAACAGGTGACATCTGCTGTTGCGGCCCCTGTTACGAACCTGATTAATACATCCCTTGCCCAGGGTGTGGTGCCGTCGAGCTGGAAAAGAGCAGTTGTAAAGGCTCTCCTGAAGAAACCTAATCTGGATTCATCAGATTTGGTAAACTTCAGGCCTATCTCTCTGCTGCCAGGTCTTGGTAAGATCGCAGAAAGACTGGTTAATCACCGTCTGTCAGACTTTCTGGAATCCAACGGTCTGTTACGAGAGTCACAAACGGGTTTTCAGCCAGGGCAGGGCACAGACACCGCCCTATTGGCAGTTGCTGAGGAAGCCAGGAGCATTTTGGATTCAGGAGGGTCAGTGGCAGTGATCCTCCTGGACCTCAGTGCGACTTTTGACACTGTAAACCACCAAGTGTTGATCCAACGGCTATCCAATGTGGGGGTTGCAGGAGTGGCGTTGCAGTGGCTCCGGTCATTTTTGTGTGGCCGTACCTATCAGGTCTGGGAAGGCAGCGAACGGTCAACATCTATCCCCCTCCAGTGTGGTGTGCCACAGGGCTCTTCGTTAAGCCCTACATTGTTTAACGTTTATATGGCCCCCCTGGAGGATGTGGTTGCCCCATTTTGGATAAAAATCGTCAGCTATGCTGATGATACTCAGCTGGTGGTTGCATTGTCCCAATTGGTGAAGAACCCGGATTCGCTGCGCCTATGCATGACCAAAGTACACACTTGGATGTGCGAATCGGCGCTTAAATTAAACGGTTCTAAGACCGAAATAATGTTGCTAGGGCACAAGACTCCCTCACTCCCTTCGACCATCTGGCCCTGTTGCCTGGGCGAGCTCCCCAGTCCTAAGCAGGAGATCAAGAGCTTGGGGGTATGGATGGAGCAAGACCTTACCTTTAAGACCCAGGCTAAGGAAACGGCAGGGGTCTGTTTCGGGCTCCTCCGTTCAGCCCGTAAAGTCTTGCCTCTCCTCCCTTTGACATTGAGGAAGCTACTCATTCAGGGGCTGATCATTTCAAGGCTCGATTACTGTAATGCCCTATTCCTTGGCGCCCCTGAAGCTACGTTCAGCAAGCTTCAGTGGGTTCAAAATGCTGCGGCTAGGATGTTGACGAATGTGCCAAGGAGGAAGTCAGCTAAACCCGCCTTGAAAGCATTGCACTGGCTCCCAGTGCGGGAGAGGGTTAAATTCAAAGCTCTCTGCACAGCACACAAAATTCTCCAGGGGAAGGGACCCCTTATCTTAAGGAAGTTAGTGGTGCCCTATAAAGCGAACAGAGCCTTGCGCTCTGACCATAAACATCTGCTTCAGGTTCTTAGAGTTAATAAGGCCCGTACTGGTGGTAGAAGATTTTTGGTTCACACAGCCACTCTCTGGAATGCGCTTCTGTTGTGAATGCGCTTAGAGACTTGTACTCTTCGTTTTCGGAAGCTTCTGAAGACACATCTTTTCCCTATCTGATGTGATTGATCTGGCTCTATGGTTTTTTTTGCTGCCTAGACAAGCGCTGGGATGCCCGAGGGTAACTAAAATTCCAAATAAAATAAAATAAAATAAATAAATAAAATATTACAGTGCACCTACCAAACATAATCTAACTGACTATTACAACAAGCATTTACAATGCAATAGTTTTGGCATTTTTAAAGTTAGAGCTATTGGCATTGCTCATGACATTATTTTTATTTATGTTTTTGTTTTTAATACATATAAATAAATGGCATTGTCATTTACAATGCCAATAGCTTAATCGCTTGCAAATGCAAGACCTATTGCATTTGCACCCACACACAGAGCCACACACACAAAGCCACGCCCACACACATACAGAGCCAAGCACACACACACAGACAGAGCAGCGCAAACACACACAGACAGAGCCGCGCACACACAGAGAGAGGCGCGCACACACACACAGAGCTGCGCACACACACAGACAGAGCCGCACACACACACACAGACAGAACCGCGCACACACACACAGACAGAGCTGCGCACACACACACAGACAAAGCCGCGCATACCCACACAGACAGAGCCACGCACACACACACAGACAGAGCCACGCACACACACAGACAGAGCCACGCACACACACAGACGGAGCCACGCACACACACAGACAGAGCCACACACACACACAGACAGAGCCACGCACACACACAGACAGAGCCACGCACACACAGACAGAGCCATGCACACACAGACAGAGCCACGCACACACAGACAGAGCCACACACACAGACAGAGCCACGTACACAGACAGAGCCACACACACAGAGGCACAGAAAAACCGGGATGACAAGCAGGGAACAGAGGCATAGAAAAACCGGGATGACAAGCAGGGAACAGAGGCACAGAAAAACCGGGGGAACAGAGGCACAGACAAACCGGGGGAAGAGAGGCACAGAAACACCGGGGGAACAGAGGCACAGAAAAACCGGGATGACAAGCAGGGAACAGAGGCACAGAAAAACCGGGATGACAAGCAGGGAACAGAGGCACAGAAAAGCCGGGGGAACAGAGGCACAGAAAAACTGGGATGACAAGCAGGGAACAGAGACACAGACAAACTGGGGAACAGAGGCACAGAAAAACCGGGGGAACAGAGGCACAGAAAAACCGGGATGACAAGCAGGGAACAGAGGCACAGAAAAACCGGGATGACAACCAGAGAACAGAGGCACAGAAAAACCAGGATGACAAGCAGGGAACATAGGCACAGAAAAACCGGGATGACAAGCAGGGAACCGAGGCACAGAAAAACCAGGATGACAAGGGGGGAACAGAGTCACAGAAAAACCGGGATGACAAGCAGGGAACAGAGGCACAGAAAAACCGGGATGACAAGGGGGGAACAGAGGCACAGAAAAACCGGGATGACAAGCAGGGAACAGAGGCACAGAAAAACCGGGATGACAAGCAGGCCGGGATGACAAGCAGGGAACCAAGGTACAGAAAAACCAGGATGACAAGCAGGGAACAGAGGCACAGAAAAACAGGGATGACAAGCAGGGATCAGAGGCACAGAAAAACCGGGGGAACAGAGTGAAGTAATCAGGTAAGGAAGATGAACGCTGCACGTCGTAGGGTGATTTGAGATAGTTTATTTTATATGCCGAGGTAGGAAGAACAAGAGCCCACGCCAACCGCTGCACAGGCATACATGGAATCCCAACACGTAGGATTCCAAGTTCCAGTGCATGCGGCGAGCGCGAGAAGATACACGAGGATACAACACATCCTCCTTTCTAGAAAAGAAAAAGAAAATATAATAACGTAAAAATGCATACAAGTAATACAATGAATAAAAGTAACATAACAGTTTGATATGATGAAATTATTTTCCAACATTGTAGTCTTTGAGCCAAGTAGGAGGTTTCCTTAGACGGGGAGTACACATTTTGCGAGAAGGAATGGGAACAGGCAGGTGCGGATGAGAGGTGGTAGGAAGGTGACAAGAATTGGGAGAATGAGAGGTTCCTGACAGGTTAGGGGAAGAAGAACCGCTAGAGGATGTCGGCCTCATACATAGAGACTGAACTTTAACAACCTTGGAGAGGCTCCAAACATTACCGTCTGACAATTCCACAACTTGTCTACCCACTCTAACAACTAGCAAGGGGTCGGAGAAGTGCGACACACCAGATCTGATAAAACCAGACTTTCTCACACGTACCCAATCCCCAACCTTGCACGGATTGTTGATATTAGCACAAACCACAGGAGCATTACGTTTCCTGTATTTACCATCAACAAGATCCCTCATCCAGGGCTGGCTCATATTACACACACCCTTTCTCCCCCGCATTTTTTCAAAAGGAGACAAATCACCGTCAGACTTTGGAGTGTTCCTATAACTCCACAAAAGTTTCCTAACAGCATCGTAGCAATTCTCACCGTTGCACACAGCAAGTTGTAAACCTTCCTTGAGCACCCTGATCCACCTCTCTACCATGCCGTTACCTTGAGGATAATACACAGAAGAGCGTTTGTGCAAAATACCATGGTTGCAACAAAAGGACTTCATCTCCGCAGAGGTGAACTGTGTGCCATTATCAGAAAGGATGGAAGTAGGGAAACCTTCTTTTTCAAAAATTGAATTTAGAAAGTCGATAACTACCCTAGAAGATACATGGGGAACAAATTTCACCTCAGGCCAACTGGAGAACTGGTCTATCAAAACAACGGCATAGACTGGACTACGACCTAAACACATCGGACCAGCAATGTCTATAGAAACGCATTCCCAGGGCTTAGAAGGTCTTGAGATAGAATCATGTTGATATTTTATAGGTTTTTGCGATTTATCACTCACACAACACTCAACACAAGATCTTACCTTTTTCTCAATCAACTTGTCGACACCGGGCCACCAAAATTCACTCCTTATTCTCCTTTTCATACTGGACATGCCCGGGTGACCCTCATGAGTCATGTCTAAAATGTTGTCTCTTAAACCGTGTGGTACAACCAAAAGCAAACCCCTCAACAAATTTTCACCCTGCATGGATAGCTCTTGTGCTACATGGAAGTAAGGCAAAATGCTAGGAGATAAACTGCTCTTGGAAGGCCAACCAATTTTGACAAAAGACAAGACATCCAAGTAATCACGATCATCACCACAAGCCAGTACCCAATCATCTTCACGGATGCAACCATTGGACACCTCACAGATTGACACAACTTTATCAGGATCATCATCAGGAGCAACATGGTTATCATCTTCTACAGGTAACCTAGAAAGGAAGTCAGCTAGAACATTTTTCGCTCCTGGAATGTATTCAACTGAGAAATGAAAATCTTGTAACTTATACTGCCATCTTGCAATTCTGGAAGTGGTTTTACCACAACCTTTAGTCGTGAAAAGATCCACAAGGGGACGATGATCAGAGCGTACAACAAAATCTGTACCATAAACATATCTGCGAAAATATTCAATTCCCCACCAACAAGCCAAAGTTTCTTTTTCCAAAGTAGAATATTTTGTTTCAGCGCCACGTAACGGTCTCGATGCAAAAGCAATAGTGACAAAACCACTTTTTTGCTTCTGCATCAGCACCGCACCAACGCCAACATTGCTTGCATCAGTGACAATAAATGATTTACAATTGGTGTCAAACGGAGATAAGGCAGGAGCAGAAATAATGCATTTCTTTACAAAATTGAATTGATCTTTGCAATTGTCATCCCAAATGAATTGTTGTTGGTTTTTCATCAACTTCCGTAAGTGAGAAGTTTTATCAGAAAGGGAAGGAATGAACTTTGCATAATACTCGGCTAAACCAAGAAAGGATCTGAGCTGATCCTTGTTGATTGGTTCGGGAGCATTCTCAATAGCCTTAACTAAACTCAATTTGGGAGAAATACCCTCTTTGCTGATGGAATGCCCTGGGTAATCTACGGAATCTTTGCTAAATTTACACTTTTCCTTGGTAAGGGTAAGACCATTGTCTTGTAAGATGGACAGAACCTTAAATAAGATTTCAGAATGTTCACATTCATCTTTGCCGAAAACTAATATGTCGTCCTGAAAATATAATACATTAGAAACATTTTTGAACATGTTGTGCATGACCCGCTGAAACACTGAGGACGCGGACACTAAGCCAAAAGGCATTCTCTTATACCTGAAGGCACCCTCAGTGGTTATAAAAGATGTAAGATGTTTACTATCCTCGTGAAGGGCAATCTGATGATATGCGTTAGATAAATCCAATGTGGTGAAGATAGATGCATCCTTAAGTTTAGAGAACATTTCTCCAATATTGGGTAGAGGATGCCTATCAACCCACACATTGGAATTTAAATCGCGCATATCAACACAAAGACGAATTTTACCATTTGGCTTGTGGGCCACAACTACAGGAGAAAGCCACTCAGAGGATTCAATTTCCTCAATTACATCCAGGTCACATAATCTCTGAAGTTCTTTTTTAACAGATTCTCTTAAAGCCAAAGGAATATTGCGTACCTTATGTACCTTGGGAACAGCATTGTGTTTAAGAATAATTTTATGTTTAAATTTCTTTAGCAAACCCAACTTGGAGGAAAAAACCTGCGGAAAAAGTGTTTCCCATTTGTTGTCAGAAGACACATCAACAGTATTGATAAAATCAGAATACCCCAGAACTTGATCAGGATGGTTGGGATCAAGTTTTATCATCAACTCTCTTTGTTGTGGCCAACCCAATAAACATGACCCATCTTTGGCAACATATACTTTAGCAGGTATCGACTTGCCCTTGAATGATAAGGTGGAGTGAAAGTACCCAAATACCTCAATAGGTTTTTTACCATAACCCCGTAGTCTTATGTCAGAAGGAAATAAGGATATAACATCAGGAAATTCTTTTAACAAAACATCGTCACCAATCAAAGTGTATTTTGCACCAGAGTCTGCCATGACTTTTATAGATTTGGACCCGATCTGAAGCATACAGAAAGGTGAATCCTTTTTTTCTTCTCCAACTTCATATATGGAGCATATATCATCATAGACATCATCATCCATGTCCACGGCTTGAACTTCGGAGAATCTGGGGCGTCTAGAATCTGAAGAAAAGTTCTTTGATCTGTTGCGACTCTTGCACATTCTGGCAAAATGACCTCTAGATTTGCAATAATTGCAGAATTGTCCGATAGCAGGACACCTTTTATCAGTTGCAACGTGGCCGGGAAAACCGCATTTGAAACAAACTACTTCTTTTCTGAAACCTTGATACGATAAAGAAGGAAACGTAGGTTTGTTGGAAATAGATTCAGTTAGATTTTTCTTGACGGTTTGAACCACAGAAATATCGGGTTTTTCCAAAGGAGATTCTTTTGGTTTTTTATCGGACAACTCTTTGATGCCCAACTTCATATCTTCAAACCGGTGTGCAATATCAAGGGCTTTTGAAAGAGATAAATCCTTTGCATCGAGTAACTTTTCTTGGAGTTTTACATCAGAAACGTTATGCACAAGTTGGTCTCTTACCATTTGATCATGAAACTGTTGGTAGTTACACTTGGCAGCCAGAATCCTTAAATCTTTGACAAAAGAATCAATGGGTTCAATGGGAAGTTGTTGTCTGCTTAGAAACTTGTGACGTGCTACAACTTCGTTGACTTTCTTGATAAATTGTTTATCAAGTAGCATGATGGCATTTTCATAAACATCAGTTTCTTCCTCAGAGGAATTGTCTAAAGCTAGAGGAGGAAGATGAGAAAGAACTTGTCTTCCTTCAGCACCCAGAGAATGTTTGAGAATAGCGAGTTTGCGTTTATCAGTGTAATTTTCTCCACCAATGGCTTCTAGGTAAGCCTCAAAACCTTCGCGCCATTGCTTCCATTCCAATGGAGGTTCACCTGGACTTGCTAGGAATGGTGGTGGAGCATTAAAACTCTCCATTGTAAATAACAAAGTAATACTTTCAGAGATAATATGATGTCATAAATAACCTTGAAAAATAGTCTAGAGGCAAGATGGCGCCAGTGGGATCGGGAGTAGCAGGCTGAACTCCGTAGGGCTCTGACCCCTGTCTTTTGTCCGAGATTCATCACGGAGTGAAAGATGGATTGCGATTATATCCCCCCCCCCTGGGGTGCCCCTGACAAGTCCCCTGACGTGTTTGCTGTTCTAGCTTGATACCGCCTGGTATTTGCGGGGAATCTCTCTGTTACCGCCCGTTACTGTGGAGGCAAGAAGGCAAGAAAGCAGAAAGAGGAAGAGGCTACATCAGAGGCGTCAGACCAGGAGATCGTGAGAAAAGCTGAGTGTACCATTGGGTGTTGACTGACTCGAAAACTGACTCAAAACTGATCAATCCATCCAGCGGAAACGGCATAATCAACTCACGGAGTTTCACGGAGTATCCGGGTAAGACTCTACAGACTCATACTGACTATATCGTCACAGTGTACCTGCATCCATTCGCTTGTCCGGTGCTTGTGGAATTTCCTGGGGGGTCAGCCCATCGCTGCTTTCTGTTCTCCGACTCTCTCAACGGTGTCGCGTGTAAACCCACCTCTGACTGTCCGCCTGTATCCACCTGCGTTCAAAGTGCCAAGGCATTTTTTTTTTCTTTCTCAGTCAGGGCTGCTGCTGCTTTTTGTGCTTTGTGCTCTTACGCGCTCGGGGTCCGATTGATTAACCCATAACTCAAAACCTCTCTAACATGGAGAGTTAAAAATGTTCCTCGAGGCAGTACGGCGCATTGGGTTAATACAAAAACAAAAACAAAAACACAATCACGGTTATCGGCTATCGGTGCTTCCCACTCACCGCTCGATTTACTGCCACTCTCCCGGTCGACTCCTTCAGCCTTCTGTTGTCAGGGGGACGCTGCCGGAAGCTGAGAAAGCTGAGAAAGCAGTGAAGAAAGCTCAGTCTGGGAGCTATCAACGCCGCCGGCACCAAGTTACCGCTCTGACTGGGACTTTGACTCTGACTGGGACTGGGATCACGGTGCATGTTTGGGTTAATGCTGAGGCTGGTTCAGACTCGGGATGCTGTACGAGCTGCCCAGGGAATGTGACCAAAGCTGAAGTGGGGGGGCTCTCGGCACAATTAGGGGTTGGTTCTTTCAAATATATTAAACATAGACAGACATCCAAACCCCCCTACCTATTCTCTAAGCGCCTGAGTGGTCTAGAGGTAGCGCGGCAGAGACATAGACAAAGGCCTACTGCCAGTAAGAGAGCCAACATGGCCAGCTTGGAAAATACACTGCAGGAACAACAAACTCAGAGTGAACAGAGCGAGAGCTCAAATCTTGCAAGACGACCAGAGACGAGAGGGGTAAAAAATAAGGATGAAAAGCTAAAAATCATGACCAAAGAGAAAGATAAAGAAAAAGATAAAGTCTTTGATAAAGATCTGGAGAGACAGAAAGATCTGGACAAGACCACATACAAAGACAAAGATAAAGTTAAGGAAGACAAGGAAAGAGACAAGGGCAAATACAGAAACAAGGCTGGCGACAAAGACAAAGACAATGAAGGGGGGCCTGATAGCTCCCAAACGACCGCAAAAATGGAGCTTCTAGAAAAGAAGGCAAAGCGGCTACAGGCCATTAAAAACTTAAAATCGGCTGCGAAAACTAGCGGTCTGCCCAACGATGCTCAACCCAAGATCTCAAACATCTTTACCCCAGTAATTAAGGAACAACACAGCCAGATGGGGCAGATAGAAACGGTTGACAATCAACACAATCCATATAACGTATCAGAAATTCCTGGTAACCTAATGAGGCAATCAATTCCAGTAATCAGAGAATCTTCGACCGTTTCAATAACTAAATCGAGTACCCTCCCAGACCTGGAATGTACTGATTCTACAGCTTCTACCCCGTCTCTAACTGTTATACAAAAAGACACAGAGCCCGAAAAAACTGATTGTACACTTGGTTCATATTCGAATCTGAACTCTAATCCAATCTTATACGGTTTAGCTTTACTTCCAGACAGACCGTCGGACAAACCTGAATCGGAAATAGAGTCAGAGGTAGAGTCTGAGTCGGAAATATACGAGACTGGGATGTCCACTTCGAGTGAAACAGAAAAAGTGAGATATGATCAGTTAAACAACGATTATCCCGAGCAATCCGATTCCGAAATTAACCCCAAGGCTAAGGGAGAAAAAACAAAAGACTCTACTAAGGATAACAGTGGCGGTAAAAAACAGGAAAAGAGGAAAAAAAGACAAAAAAGACAAAAAAACATATTTGACGAAGACACCACAGATCAAGGAAACAATACTGACTGGATGGATCAAAGAAAAGGGCATACACCGCCTAAAGCAACTGAACTGTCGGATCCGATTTCTGGCCCCAATCCCAATCCAGGGAGAGAAGGGAAAAAAACTGAATATAAGACATCCGACAAAAAAGAAGAGAAAACAGAGCTTTCCTTGGGGGACGTCATCAATTCAATCAAGATATTCCAAGAAGATGCGAAAAGGGACAACGAGAAACTCCAAGGAGCAATCAGTAAAGTGGGCCAAACATGCCTAGAAATCTCGGACAGAATGGCTTCTGTTGAGATCCGAACCGAGAATCTGGAAAATGATGTCTCCGACCTCCAGAAACAAGGAAAAGAACATGAGGGAATTATGAGAGACTTGATGATGAAAGTGGAGGATTATGAAAACAGGGCACGGAGGAACAATCTGCGCCTCTTGGGAATTCCCGAGGGAGTGGAGGGGAACGACCCAAGGGGCTACATGCTATCCCTGTTCAAAGAGTCATTCCCTGAATTAACCAATTGGGACTGGGACAAAGAGGTTCAGCGGGCCCACCGCTTTCCACTTACACTCAAAAAGGGCTCACATTCATCAGAGAAATACCCCAGAGCTATGTTGGTCTTTTTTGGGAATTTTCTTTTAAGAGAAAAAATATTCGATCTTGCACGTCCAACTCGCAGAAGAACATTTAAAGGGTTCACGTTTTTCAGCAGACCTGACTTTGCTCATGCAACGGTGGAAAGAAGATGGAGGTTGCGGCAACTCTTCACTCCATTCGAACAACTGGGTGCCACAGTATTTTTACAAAACCCGGCAAGACTAAAGATTATTTGGAATGGAGTAACTAGAACATTTGTTAGTGAAATCCAGGTGCAAAGCTATCTCGAAGAGATAACGGAAATCAGTAAAGATAAAGATAAACTTCAAAAAAAAAGGGGGGAAAAATGAAACAAAAGAAAGGGGGAAAAAAAAAAAAAACTCATGATATGTCGATATATTCATAGTCATGACACGAAGGATATGGATAGGAAGCTGAAGGTGGCGGGGGTACACTGGGGGCTATCAAAGTTGGTGCACAGGAAACACAATGGAAGACACTGTTAAGACTAACTTTTTCACTCTATATTATTTAAGGTATAGGGGTTAGGCGGCGGAGATGCCAGCTATTTACTGACCACTGGATGCCCGCAACCGGGTTCCTTGGGAACCAGGTAGCCTCATTAGATGGTGGAGGGTGGGGGGTGGGATGCAGGAGGGAGGTGGGGGGGAGTGGAGGGGTTTTAAGGGGAGGGGGGAGGGTGCGACCATACAGACAAAAGGGGAAAAAAAAAAATAATAACATCATTAATAACAGGCGTAATAAGCTGAATCAGCGATTAGACGAGGAAAGAAAGGAAAAGGGGGAAAGGACAGGAATAGGGGGAAAAAGTGGGGGAAAAGGTTATAATGGCTAAACTTAAAATACTTTCAATAAATATCTGTGGGCTTAACGACTATAAAAAAAGACAAAAAGTAGCGATTGGCTTGAAATCAATCGGGGCCGAAATCATCTGTCTCCAAGAGACTCACGTTGAGGGATCCCAGAGACACATTCTAAAATCTCTGGGATATAAACTAGCTGTTGCTACCACACTGGCAAGTAAAACTCGTGGGGTGGCTATTTTGACACAAGGCAATAGAATTCGTGTTATAAGATCAGCAGCAGACTCAAAGGGCAGATGGGCGATTGCAGAATGCCAATATTCTACCGGGAAAAATATTACGATATGCTTAGTCTATGCCAGTATAGTGGACGATCCGGAGGTATTCCTTTTTTTAAGTAATGAACTGGCACATTGGCCGGTACCAATGATAGTTTGTGGTGACCTTAACCTCAACCTTACACCAAACTGGTGCTCTGATCAGAACTTTAAATATAAAGGCAGAAAACCAAAAACTTGGAATGCTGTGAAAGAGCTCTGCCATATACATGGGTTGGTAGACTGTTGGGGGAGTAAATACCCATTGATTCCCGGATACACATTCTTTTCCCATCCTCATCGAAAATTCACTAGAATAGATTATATATTGGTTTCACACACTATTGTTTCCGAGTGTTCTATAGAACTGCTTCCCAGAGTTCTTTCAGACCACAATCCTTTAATTTTAAGTATAGATATTGGGGCGACCCAGTCCGTCCAAAGCACCTGGACGTTTGAAAGGGCTCTGTTAATTAATGATAAGTATTGTAACCATATGGAAAATTGGATCACAGAATTCCTAAATTTTAATATGGGTAGCGCCCCTCTGGTTGTGGTCTGGGATTCACTAAAAGCAGGAATAAGAGGTGAAACTTTAAGATTTTCAATTCAAAATAACAAAGAAGCAAAAGATAAGTTAAAAAAACTACAGGAAAATGTAATAATTAAGGAAGAAGATCTAGTTAGGGCGGTCATAGGTGGGAACAACTCAGAAGGTGCTGCAAGAGAGGTTGCCATAGCAAAAAATATTATATCTGATATGTTCACTAAGAAAGCGATTAATAAAGCTTCAATATGTAGGGAAAAAATCTATGAAATGAGCGAGCAGGTGGGCCACCAACTGGCTGTACGTGCAAGACAACAAAACTCGGAAAATACAATTAAAACTATTAGACACCCTATCTTTGGACTAACCGACGACCCGATAAAAATCAGGGAAGCGTTTAAGGGGTATTATTCAGATCTTTATACAGAGACAGGTAGCAGCCAGAATAAAATACAAGAATATCTAAATTTAGATCCAAGGCCCCACTTACCACTGCTTGATCAAGACAATCTCTCGGTGACCCCAGATTGGATAGAAATTCTCCTATCAATAAATAGTCTGGCCCTAGGGAAGGCGACAGGTTTAGACGGAATTCCGGTTGAATTCTATGCTAAATTTAGTAAGACATTGAAAGAAATTCTAACTAAATTAATGATACACGTTTTTCAGGGTGGATGTCCTCCAGATTCTTGGGCCCGAGCAAAAATCATCGTTTTCCAAAAAAAAAATAAAGATCCTACAGAATTGGGCTCTTATCGCCCAATTACTTTAATTAATAACGATTCCAAAATATACTCCAAAATGCTAGCCAGTAGACTCACACCAATTATCCATAAAATTATATCTGCTAGGCAACATGGATTCGTCCCAGGTAGATCTACAACAGACCACATCCAGAGAGTGATCACGCTCTTTGACATGGCAGAGGTAGCAGGAGACCCTATGGCCTTGATATTACTAGATGCGGAAAAAGCATTTGACAGGGTCTCCTGGCAATATCTCTGGAGTGTCATGTCAAGGAGCGGGATCGGGGATCACTTCATCAAAGCTGTACAGATGTTATATGTCACACCCGAAGCAGCGGTTATGATTAATGGGGACCTATCGGAAACCATCAAGGTAACAAGAGGCACAAGGCAGGGGTGCCCTTGCTCTCCTTTACTGTTTGCTCTGTATATAGATCCTTTTATTACTAGGTTAGAGATAAACGAATCCATACCACCTATTAAAACTATTAATGGGGAAACCAAAACTTTGGCTTTTGCTGACGATATTGCACTTGTAACAGCCGATCCAATGTCATCAGTCAAAGCGATGGAGGAAGAAGCAACAAGGTTTGGGGAGATATCAGGGTATAAATTGAATCAAACTAAAACCCAGATCATAATTAACAATAAGACTAACTACTTAGACGAAAGGGTCGTAGACAAGGCAGTATATCTCGGCGTGAACATTACAGCAGATTTAGATAAATTAGTGAGCCTAAATCTGAGCCCCCTTCTAAAACAGACTGAAAAAAGTCTATCTCATCTACACAATTTGCACCTTACTATTATTGGTAGATGCAATCTTATCAAAATGCTATTTTTTCCGAAATTTTTGTATTTTTTTCGCACGATTTGTTTAAACTTTGATCCACAGATTTTTAAAATTATAGATAACATTTTTGCACGTTTTATTTGGGGATTTGGAAGAACACGTAGAGCCCAAAGGTTTATTACCTTACCTAGGGAAAGAGGTGGCCTGGCATTACCAAATGTCAAACTATACTGGTGGGCCACCATCCTTAAATACTGTAGAGTGCTCTTAACCCCCAGGCAGGAATTTAATGCAGAGAGTCTAGTTCCAACGCCACAGGAACTGATCCTCGGCGAGGAAGCAAGCAATCATTTGTGGAGGTTAACATATGATTGTCACTTCAAAAAAGTACGCTTTAAATCACTCAAAGGTATCTATATCGTTTGGAATCAAGTACGAAAACTTCTGGGGATCGGCAGATTCTCCCACTACACTACGCTATGTGGGAATAATAATCTCCCGGAGATATTTAAAGACTCCTGTATGAGGCGCTGGGTTAGAGCAGGAATAGTACAAGTTGGGTCACTGTACGATTCAGTGGGCTTTCAAATCAAATTTGGACTGAAATCTGGTGATTTTTACAAATATTTACAAATCAGAGATTATATTTCTAAAAAGGGGGGGGGGAGAGAGTCATTTCGGAAAATTTTGGCAATTGAAACGGCCCAAACGGATAGGGTTAGAATAGGTGAAATCTATAAAAAACTAGTTACTGGCCTTCCGGATGACCTAGAGAAACATCTCCATAATTGGGAAATTAAACTAGGTATGTCTGAGAGCATAATACATAAAACATTGGAAATGTCATTCTCTTTACTAATGTCCACTAAACTTCAAGCCCAATTCTACAAGACATTTTTCCAACTATACTATACCCCCGAAAAGATTTCTAAATGGAGCTCAGGTAAAGGTACATTATGTCCTCGATGTGCAATGCCCAAGGTAGATCTGATTCATATGTTGGCCACATGTGAAACCCTGAAAACTATTAGACGAGAAATATCATTGTTTCTATCAGAGATATTTGGAACTAGAATTGTGATCACGACAGCGGAAATAATACTTGGGATTGATGGGGACCCCAGACCAGCTACCATTCAGGGACTTCTGTTTATCTCAATGGCCATTCTAAGAATTTGCTTGACATCAACTTGGTTAGACCCATATCCACCTTCATTTCACCAATGGCGGGCACGACTACTAGCTGCATATAATGTGGAAATAGCCATATTCAGTAGGAAGGGAATGAAAAGGAAAAAGAAAGGGCTTGAAATATGGCACCCGCTTACACAATGGATGGGGAGATCGATATTGTGATATTGTTTAAACATGATAAACTTGTGCCTTTTTTCCCTCCTCTTCCACTTTTCCAGTCCAGATCTTTCATCATCTTGCTTCATGTCTTTGCTCTCTGTTGTTTTGTATGACACATCTTCAGCTGAACTTACTTTGTTTCTAAACTAACAAATTTCAACTTTGATTTTGATTCATCAAGATGATGTATATATGTGTTTAATAATTTAAAACAGTCTGTATGGGGGGGTTCCAGGGGGGGTGGTTAATTGATAAAACTGTACAATAAAGATAATTAAAAAAAAAAAAAAAGAAAAATAGTCTAGATTGGAATCAATTCTTTCAACAGAAGAAGAATATTGTGAGGTAATTGCAGTTCTTTAATGAGCAGAGTAAAAGATTTACTAGGAGAAGAGCTTTGTGATGTCATAAAGATCTGTAAGAATAAAGTTTGCTTGTGCTGACGCTGCCTTTGTGATGTAAAATAGAACGTGGAGCACGAAATTTGCTTGTGCTGACGCTGCCTTTGTGATGTAAAACAGAACGTGGAGCGCGAGCTTATGCGCATGCACTTATTTGCTCGAGATGAAGTGTTCCTAGCGCGTGAAAATGCGCATGCGTTGATTCAAATAGCAGAGCAATGGAAGAAAAACGAAGAAAAAGCATTTAAGTCTCACCGCTTCAGCAGAAAGAGCGGGATTTTCAGGAAGATTTCGATTACAGGATAACAAAGCTTCGGCGAAGTACGTGGTGAAGATTGCGCACAGGACTTCAGCAACGGTAATCTTGTCCGGGGGTCCCGGGGCTGTAGGCTCCTAAATTACGTGAGTTCGTTTCTCCGACGTCGCCAGTGAAGTAATCAGGTAAGGAAGATGAACGCTGCACGTCGTAGGGTGATTTAAGATAGTTTATTTTATATGCCGAGGTAGGAAGAACAAGAGCCCACACCAACCGCTGCACAGGCATACATGGAATCCCAACACGTAGGATTCCAAGTTCCAGTGCATGCGGCGAGCGCGAGAAGATACACGAGGATACAACACAGAGGCACAGAAAAACTGGGATGACAAGCAGGGAACAGAGGCACAGAAAAACTGGGATGACAAGCAGGGGACAGAGGCACAGAAAAACCTGGAAACAGAGGCACAGAAAAACCGGGGGAACAGAGGCACAGAAAAACCGGGGGACCAGAGGCACAGAAAAACTGGGATGACAAGCAGGGAACAGAGGCACAGAAAAAACGGGATGACAAGCAGGGAACAGAGGCACAGAAAAATCGGGATGACAAGCAGGGAACAGAGGCACAGAAAAACCGGGGGAACAGAGGCACAGAAAATCCGGGATGACAAGCAGGGAACTGAGGCACAGAAAAACCGGGATGACAAGCAGGGAACAGAGGCACAGGAAAACCGGGGGAACAGAGACACAGAAAAACCGGGGGAACAGAGGCACAGAAAAACCGGGATGACAAGCAGGGAACAGAGGCACAGAAAAACCGGGATGACAAGCAGGGAACAGAGGCACAGAAAAACCGGGGGAACAGAGGCACAGAAAATCCGGGATGACAAGCAGGGAACAGAGGCTCAGAAAAACCGGGATGACAAGCAAGTAACAGAGGCACAGAAAAACCTGGGGAACAGAGACACAGAAAAACCCGGATGACAAGGCAGGGAACAGAGGCACAGAAAAACAGGGGGAACAGAGGCACAGAAAAACCAGGGGAACAGAGGCACAGAAAAACCGGGATGACAAACAGTGAACAGAGGCACAGAAAAACCTAAATGACAAGCAGAGAACAGAGGCACAGAAAAACCAGGATGACAAGCAGGGAACATAGGTACAGAGAAACCGGGATGACAAGAGGGGAACAGAGGCACAGAAAAACCGGGATGACAAGGGGGAAATAGAGGCACAGAAAAACCGGGATGACAAGCAGGGAACAGAGACACAGAGAAACCGGGATGACAAGAGGGGAACAGAGGCACAGAAAAACCGGGATGACAAGGGGGGAACAGAGGCACCGAAAAACCGGAATGACAAGCAGGCCGGGATGACAAGCAGGGAACAGAGGCACAGAAAAACCGAGATGACAAGCAGGGAACAGAGGCACAGAAAAACCGGGATGACAAGCAGGCCGGGATGACAAGCAGGGAACAGAGGCACAGAAAAACCGAGATGACAAGCAGGGAACAGAGGCACAGAAAAACCGGGATGACAAGCAGGGAACAGAGGCACAGAAAAACCGGGGGAACAGAGGCACAGAAAAACCGGGATGACAAACAGGGAACAGAAGCACAGAAAAACCGGGGTGACAAGCAGGGAAAAAAGGCACAGAAAAACCGGGGGAACAGAGGCACAGAAAACCGGGATGACAAGCAGGGAACAGAGGCACAGAAGAACCGGGATGACAAGCAGGGAACAGAGGCACAGAAAAACCGGGATGACAAGCAGGGAACAGAGGCACAGAAAAACCGGGGGAACAGAGGCACAGAAAATCCGGGATGACAAGCAGGGAACAGGGGCACAGAAAAACCGGGATGACAAGGAGGGAACAGAGGCACAGAAAAACCGGGTTGACAAGCAGCGAACCGAGGCACAGAAAAACCGGGGGAACAGAGGCAGAGAAAAACCAGGATGACAAGCAGGGAACAGAGGCACAGAAAAACCGGGATGACAAGCAGGGAACAGAGGCACAGAAAATCCGGGATGACAAGCAGGGAACAGAGGCACGAAAAACCGGGATGACAAGCAGGGAACAGAGGCACAGAAAAACAGGGATGACAAAGGGGGAACAGAGGCACAGAAAAACCGGGATGACAAGCAGGGAACAGTGGCACAGAAAAACCGGGATGACAAGCAGGCCAGGATGGCAAGCAGGGAACAGAGGCACAGAAAAACCGGGATGACAAGCAGGGAACAGAGGCACAGAAAAAACGGGATGACAAGCAGGGAACAGAGGCACAGAAAAACTGGGATGACAAGCAGGGAACAGCGGCACAGAAAAACCTGGAAACAGAGGCACAGAAAAACCGGGGGAACAGAGGCACAGAAAAACCGGGATGACAAGCAGGGAACAGAGGCACAGAAAAAACGGGATGACAAGCAGGGAACAGAGGCACAGAAAAATCGGGATGACAAGCAGGGAACAGAGGCACAGAAAAACCGGGGGAACAGAGGCACAGAAAAACCGGGATGACAAGCAGGGAACAGAGGCACAGAAAAACTGGGATGACAAGCAGGGGACAGAGGCACAGAAAAACCTGGAAACAGAGGCACAGAAAAACCGGGGGAACAGAGGCACAGAAAAACCGGGGGAACAGAGGCACAGAAAAACTGGGATGACAAGCAGGGAACAGAGGCATAGAAAAAACGGGATGACAAGCAGGGAACAGAGGCACGAAAAACCGGATCACAAGCAGGAAAACAGAGGCACGAAAAACCGGATCACAAGCAGGGAAACAGAGAAATGAAAACAAGAAAACAGGCACAATCAGGGAAACAGAGGCACAAAAAACCGGATCACAAGCAGGAAAACAGAGGCACGAAAACAAGAAAACGGGCACAATCAGGGAACCGGAGGCAGAAAAAGACCTACCGGCTCAGGGTGGGGGGGAGTCCCATGAAGACTTCCTCGGCTGCCGGTGTGAAATCCTGTGGCTGAGAGGCGGGCGGGAAACCAAGCAGCACCACCATGTTTCTCCGAGGCGAGGCAGAAATGCCTCGGAGAAAGCATCGTCATTTTCTGACTCGGGGAGTGGTTTTCTTTCTCTCCTCTTCCCAATGGCTGGAAGGTAAAATTCCAGCCAATGGGAAGAGGAGAGAAAGAAAACAAGAAAGAAGCGAGAAAAGATGCCCCCAATCCGGAAAAAGACGGGGCTTGAATGGAGTGATGCCCCTCTCCTCCAATGGCTGGCCTCCGTTTAGGAAGCCAGCCAATGGAGAAGAGGGTCGGGTTCAAGCCCCTATACCAAGAAACATTAAATTTCGGACCGAGACTGCACAAGCGCAGCCTAAGGTCCTTGACCTAAAAATGAAGCTTGTGTTATTCTACAACTGCAAGAGTTCTATGAGTGTATCACTCTATAACACCGAGAGTACTGCCCATGTGATTACAGACCTAAAAAGCCACTGCCTAGGACCACCGAGGCTTCAGGGACTGCAGAGGCCAATCCTGCATATTTAAGTAAAGCTCCGGTTTGTGGCGATCCCTGGACTTCAGTTGGCCTCGAACCCCCCGAACAATTAGTAAACAATACCCGGGAAGGTGGCGGTTCCCTAGGCTGCAAAACCTCTCTGTGCCCTTCTGTGCTTAATTTACAGGTGAAATTAAGATCTCCAGTCCTACAGAGACCCCGCAATATAATAATTGGATTGGCCACGGAACATTACCCACCAGGGGCCTCATTTAAATGAATGGGTGAGACCCTGCTTTTTTTCTTTTTTTTTCTTCTCTCCATTTTTACCATCCGCATCCCCTCTATTAAAGCGATACAAGGTTTTCCTCCTCTCCCTTCAAGTAGTCAAACAAGGATTTGCTATCACAGGGTGGAAGCCATGCACCCGCCCTCTAATAGCAAACACAAATGTCCTGCGAATGCACACCCTTGGACATTGTATGAGCTGCACCTGAGAGGTCGCCCTCCCTAGGACCAGGATGTATTTGTTAGTATAAACGCATTTTTTTTTTTTTGTAAACAATTTTTATTGCAGAACCAATCACAGAATATTCAATCACATAAGTATCATCAGTGTGGCACTCCCCCTCTCGTTTTGAAGTCCCCATCAGGTGTACACAGCCGTTCAGCCCACAACCCGGAGGTCGGGCGGCAAAATCTCAAATCAGTGCAATCTTCACATTCGGAGGACACTGTATGGCGCATGTGGGGGGGTTCCATTGTCTGCTTTTAATTTTTCCCCTAATCCCCCCCCTCCCTGTAGTGCCTATAACTAAAATCCCAACTACACTACCTGAAGGGATCCCCCCCTCCTTAGGACTCACCCTCCCCCCCAAGTGTCACCAATCGTTCTCGGTCAGGAATTGAGTCTGTATAACCGCAATCAATGGGCCTTAGTTATCTATCGTGTGTGTGTGGCTGGTGTTGGTGTTGGCCTCCCTTGGTCGTTAGCGGTATCAGTCAGCCCTTCTGGTTCATCCTCCTCCTCATCTAGTGTGCTATCCCGCAGTGCCTGTACCAAGAGTTCCCATTCCATAGCCGCCTCCAGGGCTCGCTCGTCGGCCCTTCTGCGCGCCAATTGATACCTAATTGTGCTCTCACTCGCCGCCCATTTCAAAAATTCAGCGAGCCATCTCCGATGTGTCGGGCTCGTTTTCGCCTTCCATCCCCTCGTCAGCTCCCGCTTGGCTAAAAGGAGGCCCATATCTATGAACCTGCTCGACATCTTATTTTTGGGTGTGTGTGGAAACCAGTGTAGAATGCTGACTGCCGTAGTGTATTGGAGGTCCCTGTCCGCGGTCTCGTTCAAAGTGTCGCCGATGTCCCTCCAGTAATCTTGTAGGTGGGGGCACTCTCTGAGCATGTGAGTCAGAACCGCCCCTAGTGTATTGCAGCGCGGGCAAGCGGCCTCCTCCGCCCCAAAATACTTCTGTATGTTGCCCAGGGTATCGTGCGTTCCTCGTGCTCTTCCTAGCCCGTCCCACCAGTTGCATCCAAGTGGTGTCCGGGATCTCTATCTGCAAATCCAATTCCCACTTGGCCTTCAGAGTAGTCAGCGGCTGCAGTGTTTCTCTCAGCATTCTCGAATACAAGCAAGTAACCGCCTTATAGGTGCCTGCCGACATCATGGTGTACTGGCAGGCCTGGGCTGTTGGCGGCTCCGCGAGCCCCATTCCCCAGTGGCCCTGTATGGCTCACACTACTGCCGCATGCAACAAGTAGTCGCCTCGCGGGAGGTCGAAGCGTTCTTGCAGCGTCTGATACGGGACCAATGCTCCATCCTCGTACAAGTCCCCCACCACCTGTAGCCCTGCCTCTTCCCAGCCCTGTAGGTATGACCAGTCGCCCCCATGCGGAAGCGCCGTCACCATGCCGAGGGGGATCTCGGGTGCATATGGGCATCTAATCCTCGCGCGCTTCGCTGAGCGGTTCCAGCATAGGCGGAGAGTTCTTTCCTCCAAGGACAGGTCTCTCAATGGTAATCTTTGTCGCAGGGCAATGAAGGCAAGCACATACCGGGGGATGCCGTTGTCTCGGTCTTGTTCCGGTCCGCGGTAAACTCTCGCAATTTCCTGCGTTAGGGTCTGGAGCTGAGCTGCCAAGTAGTAGAGCTCAAAGTCTGGGACAGCTAGGCCTCCCTCGTCCTTCGGGCGGATTAGGGTGGATAGTGCCACTCTTCGCCTGCCCGCGCCCCATAGAGAAGAGATAATCATTGATCGCAGCAGTCGGAAGGTTGCGGCCGGGACCCAAACAGGCAAGGTCCGGAAGTAATACAGCAAGCGGGGCAATGCTATCATCTTTAGTAGCGATATGCGGCCCATTACCGATAACGGGAGAGTGTTCCAGAAGGACATATTGCCTTTTAAGGCCCGGATACAGCGTCCAACATTCCCGTCCAGCATGTCTGCTTCTTCATGATAAATATGTACCCCCAGGTATTCCAAGCAACTGGGCTCCCATCTGAGTAAAGGTCGGAGAAGCGGCTGAATCTCATGCTTACGTAGGGGAAACAGGCAGGTCTTTGCCCAGTTAACTCTCAGGCCAGATATCTCTCCAAAGCGCCTCAGGAGTCTTTCGGCTCCCGATAGCGCCTCATCGGCATCTTCCAAGAAGAGAAGGAAGTCATCCGCGTACAGCGAGATAAAATGGCGTGTCCCATTATGAGCCAGACCCTCGTAGTAGGCGCCTCTCCTAGCCATCGCCGCCAGGGGTTCCACCGCCAAGGCAAACAGCAGCGGAGATAGTGCGCAGCCCTGCTTGGTGCCGCGAAGCACTTCAAATTGGTCCGATACCAGTGTGCTCACCCTCACTCTTGCCTTCGCCTCAGCATATAATACTTTCGTCCATTGTATGTAGCCCTCTCCGAGCCCAAAGCATCGCAGTACTACTCTATAGAGGTAATCCCATTCCAGGCTATCAAAAGCCTTCTCTATATCCACCGCCAATACCAGGGGAGCCCTTGCCTCCGGCGGTGGGCTGGACAATAGACGGGTCAATCTCCTAATATTGTGGCTGGTGTTACGCTTGGGAATAAACCCGGATTGGTCTCTATGGACTAGAGTCTGCATATGCAGTAACAACCTGTTTGCTAGTACCGTACTCAAGATTTTATAATCGGTGGTCAGCATTGATAGCGGCCAGTAGGACGCCGTATCAGTGCTCTCTCTCCGCGGTTTCAGTAGGGGATCATCAAAGCTTCGCGCATCGAGCATGGTAGGCGTCCCTTAAGCTTAGCCTCAGCGTAGATAATTTGTAGGCGCGAGCCTAGTTGATCTAGGTATCGCCCATAAAACTCAATTGGCAATCCGTCTAGGCCTGGGGTCTTATTCCGGGCCATCTTCTTTACCGCTCCTCTGATTTCCGGTAATTCTATCGGGCCTCCCAAGGCTTTCGCCTGGACCTGGTCCAGTCGCGGCAACTGCAGGTCCTCTAGGAAAGCCGCTATATCCCTCTAGCCGAGTTCGCTTCTATATAATTGTTCGTAATAGGTCCTGAAACTACTCAGGATCGCCAATTGCGTGGTACGCATGTTGCCGTCCCCCTCTGATATGGCTAGAATCGGGTGGCTACGTCTGGCGGGGTTGGCAAGCCAAGCCAGTAGGGTCCCCGCCTTGTTCCCTTCAGCGTGCGTTTTCACCAGATACGTCCTGTAGTCATAGCTGCAAAGGCGTTCTAGTTCTATCGCCATCGCCTCCCTCGCCGCACAGAGATCTCCCTGGAGGTCAGGTCGTTCTGGGCGCGACCGCTCAATCTCGCGCAGATTACGTTCCGCCCTGTCCAAGTCATCCAGCAATGTCTTGCGGGCACCCGCAAATTTTCCGATACAATGCCCGCGGATTACTACTTTAAGGGCGTCCCATTCCGTGGCTCTGGAGTTGGTGGACCCTTCGTTCTCCGCAAAATATTGCTCAATTCTCTCCCCCAACGCCTCGCGGAACGGCGGGTCATCTAAAGTGTCTGGACGGAGCTGCCACGTCGGGATCTTGGAGATTTCAGTCATCCAGTCAAGCGATAGTAACAGGGGGTTGTGGTCCGAAATCGTGCGCACTAGGTATTCAGTGCGGGCGATTGCAGGGAGCACAAGCGGAGAGCTGAAAAAGGCGCTGATACGAACATGGAGGTCATGGAGGCTAGAGTGGAATGAGTAGTCTTGTTCGACTGGATGTTGCGTGCGCCAAGCATCTGTTAATCCCCACTGTCCCTGCCAGTCTAACCTGTATTTCGCTAGCCTGCGCACTGGGGATGAGAGTAATGGAGGGTGCGATCTATCTAGGTCAACGTCTAGCACTGAGTTAAGGTCCCCCCCAGTAGAACAGGGCCTGCAAGGTAACTAGCTAGTTCCCCGGAGAGCTGCCCATAGTATGCAGCTTGGTCCACATTAGGTGCATACGCGCTGCAAAGCACTATGTGGTGTCCTCTAAGGGTTCCTTCTACCACCACGAACCTCCCCTCTGGATCCACCACCTGACGAGTAACTTGGAATGGGGTACCCGCCCTTATCCAAATCAAGGCTCCCCTAGCGAAGGCCGAATATGTGGTATTAAACAAGTGACCCCTCCATCTACGTTGCAGCGCTATTCCCTCCTGTTTCGTTAAGTGTGTCTCCTGCAGCAGCGCTATGTGAACTCCCCTGCGAACCAGGTAGGCGTGTATTTTGTGTCGTCTGGTCATGGTGTGCAGCCCCCTCACATTCCAGATCACACACTTTATCATTCCTGTATTAGTCATTATCCCATGCAGTATGGTATTGTTCACAATGTCCGTACAACTGATCACTCATGATGACACATTCCCTCCTCCCCACAATAACAACCCCCCTCCCCCCTCTCGTAACTGCGCCCTTGGCTCCCCCAACTGCCTCAGGCTCCCCACCCTCCCCCAGAACAGGACCCAACTGTGCTAGAGTCGCTCCCATCCAAACCATGTGCTGGCAACCGTGCCCTTGTCCCCACCTAATCCGCAGTCTGCACCGCGGAGGCGTTATGGGCCCTAAGAGGCATGAGTTGGCTACGGGGTTTGGGCCTCAGTCTCCTTCCCCCCGCCCACAAAATAGTGTTACTCACAACATTATCGTCCAAGATCTGCCTGCTCCGGTCAGTAGGTCAGCTAGATTCCATCAACAAAGGGTAGAACTGGGCCGGCAGAGCCCCCCTATCCCTCAACAATCTCCCCTGAAGTTTGCGGTGTGATCTCCGGGCCCTTCGAGCCATCAAATTCCGACAGTTCAGTTTCAGAGTCCGTTGCTCGAGTCTCTGATCCAGAGGCCCGCTCTGATTGGGTCAAGACAGCACCCGATAAGTCAATTACCGCCTGTAGTGCGGCCTTCCGTTCGCTCTCTGTCTGCGAGACCGTAGGTTTACCAGCCTTCCGCTTACGGCCCGCATCCTCCGAGATCTTCGCAGCGGCAGTTGCAGCCTCTCTTCCTCTTCTCTCATGCGCGCTCCATCTGTTCCGGCTTTGTATGTGTCCCACCAGGCCCATGCGTCCGCCGAGGTAGGAAAGAACAGGGATTTCTCGTCCACCACCACCCGCAGCCTGGCCGGAAAGAGTAGCGAGTACTGTAGGCCCTCTGTCCTAAGTTCTTTTTTGATGGATAAGAAAGAGGCCCGTAACTTCTGGGTCTCGAAGGTATAGTCCGGGAACAGTGTTACCTTGCAATTATCCACTTGGAAAGGGCCTGCTGTCCTCGCTCGTTGTAGTAGCCAGTCTCTATCTTTGTAGTGTAGCAGTTTGATAACTATTGGTCGGGGCGATTGTCCCGGACTGGGTGGTTTGGCAGGTACCCGGTGAGCCCTTTCAATGGTGAAAAAGGGAGAAAGACCCTCAGGCACCACTTCTGTCTGTAGCCAGGTGGTCAGATAGTCCACAATGTCAGAGCCCTCTTTTTTTTCTGGAAGGCCCACAAGGCGTACATTGTTACGTCTGCTGCGGTTTTCTGCGTCTTCTGCCCGTCGCTCAAGGGCCTGTATTCGGTCCAGAGCCTCTGTTAACCGACCCTCCATGGACTTGTGTGCGGGCACCAGCTCTTCCAGGGTTGATTCCGTGGTTTTAACCCTGTCCGATAATTTCCCATGGTCCGCTCGCAGGAGGCCAAGGCTCGTGGCTACTTGTGCTATGTCTTGGTGGAGGGCATCTTTCGTGGCGGTGATAGCCTCTAGGATTCGGTCCTGCATCTGCTGAAGGTCTGGTGGGGCCGACACAGAGTCGTCAGGAGCTTCCGAGCCAGCGCCCCCCTCTCCCTTTGGGCCTCTGGGTTTCCTCATAGTTACGGTCTAATATCTCGGATCGGGGCAGTGGAGCACCGAGGGCGATGGCTGGTGTCCGTCTCGGGAAGGGGAGCAGCTCGCAGTTAGTAGGGGCCAGTTCTAGCTCAGGGTCTCTGACTCAGCGCAGCTCCCAGACAATTGGGATCCCACTTCCAGTCACTCTCTGCTGGGCAGCTCCCAGCGCTGTTCTCTAGTGCGATCTTCGGGGCTGTGATAAAAAGCCGGCTCCGTCGCTCCCCCACCAGGAAGGCGCTCACAAGGCGATGTCCACGAGGGCCAGGGCCGAGTACCAGGCGTATGCGTCTCTGCTCTCTTCACCTCTCGGTGGTTGCTGCGCTCAAGTTCCGAGGGCAAGGGCCAGGGGGGCTCCCCTAGCACGACCCTCAGTAGTGCTGATTCCTCGTTGGCTCTGCCGAGGTGGCCCGGGTTTCCTCAATGGCGGCCAAGGGGGAGACGCCGGTCGCAGAGTCGCCGGCTTCCCACTGGTGTGGTTCTCTCAGCGGGGCCAACACCAAAACCCCAATCAGGCGTCTCCTCTTGCAACCCGGAGACCCGTCTCTTCACGCAGGACCCCCGCAATAGGGCTCGAAGTCATGCAGTGAAGCCGTGCAACCGGCGGCCCCAGCGCTTCCAACCTCCAATAGCGTCAGCGAGACGATGGCCGCTCGTCCTCGCAGGTCCCGAACCCAGGGAGCCGCGCTGGCGGCTTCCGCTTCAGAGGCAGTTCAGTGTGCTCCCGCGGCCCCCCTCGCAGCAGTAGGTATGCAGATGGGGAGGAGCGGCGCCTGCGGTCCCGGAGGTGAGTCGCTGTCCCGCTGATTGCCGAGCGTTGCCGCAGGCGGGGCTGCCAGTCGGAGCTGCTGTACCTGCGGTCCCTCTAGTTCGTCGCCCTCAGGTAATCCGATAAAGGCGGGGGGAGCAGTGCAGCCCGGATCACTCTATCCTCGGTCGCCTCAGGCCTCTGAAGCCGGGGTGTCGATTTGTCCGTCTCCGGGCGGGGGGAGGGGCTTCGCTAGGGCCGTGAAGCAACGGCAGTCACGGCTCCGGGCCAAGGGTCCAGTTAAAGGTGTCCACTCCTCAGTTCGGTGCCTCGTGCCGGATCAGCCCGTGTTGGCGAGGTTCAGGGGCGGGTGGATCGGTTGATCGGCTAGTGGTGCATCGCTGGCCGCAGGATCGCCGCCATCTTGTGGTCCTACGGATCGGAGCTCCGTCACCAGTTTGTCCCCTTATCGGCAGGAGGATCAGGTCTCCGCCTCGACCGGAGCAGGCACAGGAGTGTCCCCCGGGTTCACCTGAAGTCCGGCGGGGATCCCAGGGCTGTAGCAGGAGTAAAGGCCGGATTAGTGGGCAGGGGGTCGGGAGCCTCGCTAGGCTGCAACCATCTTTGCCGGCTGCAAGCCCTGCCTCCTTGTTAGTATAAACGCATACTAAGACTACTTACACACGTGAAGTACAGTGACCAGAATGCAGTGAAGAAGCAGAGGAAGTGCAAATCTAAAAATATAAATCCTACCAGAAGTCGGATGACATAGTTCAATGAGCCGGCGGCCCTGGCATGAGTAGAAACATCTACACGAAAAAAACAGGTCTTCAGCACAACGCAAGCAATTTTGAAATATTGGTGAGTTCTGCCTTCTTTTTACCTTCTCCCGCTCGTAGCCAAATTTATGTAGTGAAGAGGCAGCAGCAGTGGATCCGATAAGTAGATTCATTACAAGAAAACAAGACACCTGAAACAGCCACTAACAGGAGCAGACAGCAAGGCAACCGTCTTCTCCAGCACCGTGTACAAACTTGATAAGGTTCCCCTCAGGACAGCCCTACATTCTAACATTACATACTTAGATTCTAGTAGAATTACATACTAATATTCTACTATGACTTACATTGGAATACTACACAAAGCACATGACTTTACAGCAATGAGCTCATGGTTTCAAACCCGAATCTTGACACCGGTTAATAAACGCAAACTAACACTACTTCCACAGGTATGCTACAGCGCCCAGAGCACATCACTTTACAGCACTGAGCTCCCAGTTTAGGCTCACGGTTTAATTCCCAAATCTTCACACAAATAGGGGTGAGAAGTTCGCTTCCCACTCCCTATATACTATAAATGCATACTAACACTGCTTACACACTTATACTACAGCGGCTTGCATCCTACAGCGCCCACAGCCCATCAATTTACACCAATCCGCTCGGTTTGATCCCCGACTCATCACACCGGTAGGCATGAGTTTTTCGCTTCCCACTTCCGTTATAGTGTAAACGAACAGTACCGGTCAGCAGTTCGCTTCCCACTCCCTGTATGGTATAAACGCCTACTAACACTACTTGCACACATATACTACAGCGCCCAGACCCCATCCCTTTACAGCAATTACCTCGGTTTCATCCCCAAGTCTTCACACCGGTAGGCATGAGTACTTCGCTTCCCGCTTCCGGTATACTATGAAAACCCAGTAGTGGTCAGTAGTTCACTTCCCACTCCCTGTATGGTATTACCGCCTACTAACACTACTTGCACACGTATACTACAGCGCCCAGAGCCCATCCCTTTACAGCAATCACCTCGGTTTCATCCCCAAATCTTCACACCGGTAGGCGTGAGTATTTCGCTTCCGGTATAGAATAAAAGCAAGATAGCGGTCAGTAGTTCGCTTCTCACTCCCTGTATGGTATAAACGCCTACTAACACTACTTGCACATGTATGCTACAAAGAACAGACCACATCACTTTACAACAATGACCTCATGGTTTAGCCTCTCGGTTTCATACCCGAGTATAGCACCATATCATATCAGCACCATGTCACTCTGAGCAACACCGCAATTTCAGACCGGTAAAAGTGACTACTTCGCTTTGCACTCCCCCACAGAGGTTACCATGCTCCTACCCTCCTTTACAACTTATTTTTGCCCTTTTTTCCCCTTACTCGCTTCAACGGATTCACAAAATTGCGGCCAACACTTCCTAGTTGCAACCACTCGCTGCACTTGCAGTCAATAAGTAGCAAGCTTGTGCTCGTAACGCCTCAGCCAATCAGATGACAGAATTCCCAAATATCGATATCTGTAAATTTCGATATTTCTCAAAAACTACGGAACGGATTTACACCAAATAAACAAAAGTGTGCTTTCTAGACCAAAACCCTTCTCCCAGTCAAATTTGGGGTAATACCGTTCGACCTGTAGCCTTGTCTAAAGTTTCCTATGGAAATTAACATGGAGAAAACACGTTTTGGGACCCCCCCTTTATCTCGGCCCCCCCCCTTGATGAATCACCCCTTTCATTTGAGATGTCATCAGTGATGTCACTGACCATGTCATGAATGATGTAATATGTGACATCATCAGCAGTGGATTGCGGGAGCGAGAGATATAGTTAGTACAACTAACTATATCGGAGGAATTTCAATGGTTTTGTGTGAGATGTCCAGCTAACTATAACACCCCTAAAACCTATAGTTTTTTCAGTGAATTTCAAAGGTTTTTTAAATGCTAATTCCTAACTATATCAGTTCTGAAACCTATGTTTTTTTCAGTGAATTTCAAAGGTTTTTTAAATGCTAATTCCTAACTATAACAGGCCTGAAACCTGTGGTTTTTTCAGTGAATTTTGAAGGTTTTGTAAATGACAATTTTTAAATGTATTAATTGTTATTTTTTTATACTGATTTACTACATTTTTTAAACTATTTATTTTTAGATATTTTATTTTTTAAATTACATTACATATTTTTAATATAAATTGAAAAATAATGGTTTAAAACAATATTGAAATTATAATATATATATTTTTTATTTTATATATTTTTTAATTTATATATATTTTATATCGCAGGCAATGATATCCTATGGAAGGAAATTCAAGTTACTGTGACTACGATTAGAATTACTTTTCAGGATCAGTAGTGGGCTAAAAGATGCAGCACTGAGGTCTCTCCTGATAACAGGTGAGTAAATCAGAATTCATAGTTCGGCTGATTTTTGAGGAATTTTTTAAAGTTCCAAAACTCCACACTTTTTTTTTAACTTTATTTTCCGTTTTGCATGAAGAAAAAGAAAAAATAAACAAGGAATGAAATTGCAATATGGGAACATCAAATGACATTTGCGAAGAATCTGAAAAACATATCAATAAAATATGAACACAAATCATGAGGACAAAAAAGGACAATGTGACACATAAGTACTGACAACAACAATTATACTATACTTAATGAAAAATCAATCTCGTGTCAAAACTGCAAACAATAGATACTGTCCAGAGCAGAGACCAAGAGCCAAACAGATGTAACGTCATAATTTCCCTGTTGTTCCATTCCAGAGTCTGTGGGGAACTATCCCACTCTGGTAGGGATGATGCCGGACTGTAACTGAGAATCATGGGCTAATTGGTGCCGGGAGATATAATCTCTATTCGGGCCCCAAATATCGGTTGGCCTGGAAGAAGTGAGGAGTAAGGTACTGAATTCTTCGCAATTCACATTGCAGAACGCTAAGCTGTTTAACCAGGAGCGAAGAGTAGGGGCGCGCCTACTGCCCCACAGCAATGCTATTTCCCTTTTGGCTAATAGGAAGCCAAGCGCCACTAATTTACGAACCTTCTTAGGGAAGTTCTCAACATACCTCAACAGCGCAATCTCAGGTGTAGGAAGGAGCATGGACAATATATCACCCAAGGTGGTGTGGATTTCTAGCCAATACTGGTGTATTTTGGGACAAGTCCAGGATAGGTGTGCGAAATCAGCAAAGGGGGCAAGACATTTCCGACAGTGGTGAGGCTGGGAATCGTCAATTCTATGTGCGCGGGCCGGAGTGAAATACATCCGATGAAGGAATTTAAACTGAAGCAACTTATGACGACTGTTCAAAGAGACGTCTGTTGTGGTCCTACAGCAATATGCCCATTGATCATCAGAGATAGACCCACCCAGGTACTCCTCCCAAGCAGCCTAGAGTCATCAATTGGTTTGAGTGCCCCACACTGTTTATACAATTTGGAAATCAGGTGCGCATTATTTAGGTTCTGAATCACCAAAGTGAGGGGAGGCGTCTCATCCGGGGCCAAAGGAAAGGAGGGGAAAACCGCCCTCAAAGCTGAGTGAATCCAGGTGAGAATGAATGTGTCCATAAAGGAGCGATCGCTAAACCGGGCCTCCTCCGACAAGGAGAATACATGCCCATCTGGGAATAAGTCCCCGAGGGGGCATATGTTGAATTTCGCCAAGGAGCGCTCTACCAAAGCCTCCTCTGTAATGGGGAAAAGGGAGGCATTGGGAAGGGGTAAGGTCGAGGAATATACGAGATCTATTCCCAAAAATCTACATAATCTAATCCAGGCCCAGCATGTGGTGGAGACAGTCTGGATGTCTCAGGGGTCACGAGGGAAGCCAGTGGGGAGAATTGTAAGGAGCCGTCTCGGGAGAACCAGATCTGCCTCTGGCCGTAAATATGGTATGCGTGCGTCCGGATGAAACCAAGCATATGCGTAGGCGCACTGCGCGACTAAATAATACAAATAAAAGTCTGGCACACCCAACCCTCCTCTGTCCGGTGGCAAGGTCAATACTTTCCAACTGACCCGGGGTGTCTTATCTCCCCAGATCAAGCAAAGCAGAAGAAAGTGGAGTTGCGTGAAACATACCTTGGTTAAGGGAAGGGGAATATTATTGAAATAATACAAAAAGCGGGGCAATACTATCCTTTTAATAATTGCGATTCTACCCGCCATGGATAGGGGTAAGCGGATCCATCGGGTGATCTGTGATTCCAATGTGTCGATAGCGGAGCCATAGTTGAGACGGATCACCGATGCAGTGTCTAAATGAATGTGAATACCCAGATATTTAATGGAATCATCGCACCATTCTAGCGGAAACTCAAAAGACCAAGGCGTAGTGCAGGCTGTGAGCGGAAAAATGACTGATTTGTGCCAATTGATATAGAGCCCGGAAAAATTGCTGAATCATATGATTTCCCGAATCAATGATGACAAATTACCATGAGGCTGTCGAACGTATAATACCATGTCGTCCGCATACATGGACATCAACAAAGGGCCAGTGCGAAATTGCAACCCACGCTGGAGGTGGTTCTCCTGAAACTGCCAAGCCAAGGGGTCCATGGCTAAAATAAATAGGAGAGGGGGAAGGGGGCAGCTCTGCCTAGTGCCTTGTGACAGAGGGAAAGGATCAGACGCAACCGGGCAGTGGGTTTAGTGTATAAAAGAATAACAGTGGGCACAAAACATTCCGGCATTCCCATTTGATGCATGACTGAAAGAAAAAAGGGCCATTCAAGGGAGTCGAAGGCCTTCTCCGCGTCCAATAGAATTGCGGCGGCCGGCGGGGAAGGATCAATACGGTGCAGTACAGTGAAAAATGTACGAAGATTGAGAGAGGTGGACCTGTGTGGAACGAAACCCGACTGCACAGGAGAGATGACAAATTCCATCAAGAGCGATAGTCTAATGGCGATGACTTTGGCTAAGATCTTGTAGTCCAAATTTAGCAATGACAGTGGTCTGTATGAGCCACATTGCATGGGGTCTTTCCCGGGTTTAGGCAGTAAAATGATCACAGCTTCCTGAAACGTCGGGGGGAGGATACCCCCCTCCAAGGCCTCCGCATAGACCTCAACCAAGCGCAGGACCAGAAGGTTCTTGTACGCTTTATAAAAGTCAGCCGATGACGCGCGGGGCATCGATCGCTTCCACGATGCTGTCAGAGGTAATGGGGTCAGAAGGAACTCGTGCATGTATCGTTCCAGATACACCAGAGCCACCTCAGATAGATAATCTTCCTGACCGCCGAGATCCCCAGACAGGCGCGAGGCATAAAGGGTCTTATAATATGTAAGAAACAACTCACAGACCGCTGGGGTAGAATGAATGGGGAAGCCGTCTAGTCCCGCCATAGAGATGATACATGTGGGGCCCCTAAGGGGGGCGCAGCGTGTTGGCCAATAGGCGACCCGGACGTTTGCCTTCCCCATACTGCCGTGCCACGCAATGTTTATTAAGAAACGACAATTCCCTATCAGTCGCGTCCCAAAATTCGACACATAATTCCAAACGGTGGGCAGAAAGAGAATCAGAGGGAGAAGCGAGTAGTTTGCGGTCCGCCGCAGCGATTTTCTTTTCAATCTGATCTAAAGTAGAACGCAGATCGCGAAGGACTCCGGCATGTTTAGAAATGCAGACACCCCTTATGTAAGCTTTAAAGCCCTCCCACAGGACCGCCCACGTGTCGACAGCGCCCGTGTTCAAATCAAAATAATCTTCTATAGCTTGTCTCACCTCCTCCCTGAAAGCGATGTCCATCAAGGCCCGGCCGGGAAAACGCCACTGCCTCTAATAACCCCCCTCATGAGGAATAAATAGCTGAAGAAGAACCAGGCAGTGGTTGGAAAGAGTGCCAAGGAGAGTCTGGACTGATCCTAACCAGCCAGCCACTCCAGGGGAGACCAGCCAATAATCGATTCTGGTCCAGGTGTTGTGAAACCCAGAGCAATGAGTGAAGGCAGGATGGTGTGCGTGCAGATGGGACTCTATGTCTACTAAGGAATACTGTGTGCAAATCTCACAAAGGGCTAGTCTGGCATGGGGCTTGGAGTCAGGAGTGGAGGCAGTGCTGTCCCTAGAATGGTCCAGGAGAAGGTTAAAGTCCCCACCCATGATCAAGAGCGCTGTGTCTACGGCGAGGAGGCGAGTCAACAGGGAGTGATAGAATGAGGGAGAGTCAGTGTTCGGACCATACACGCATACAAGGGAAACCCTATGACCCATCAACTGACCAGTGACAATCAAGAACCGGCCTTCGGGGTCACGTTGTGTGGCATAGTGTGCAAACTGAATCCTTTTATGTACAAAAATAGCGACTTTTCTTGAATATGAACTGTAAGCAGAGAAGTACCTGTGTGGACCCCAACCGGAGACCATAGAGTTGGCGCCTGTGTCTGCCAAGTGGGTCTTTTGCATAAAGAGGATATCAGTCTTATGCCGCGCCACATAGTTCAAAACCTGTTGACATTTCCTATTATGATTCAGGCCACGCACATTCCACGTTAATAACAAAAGCCCGGAAGGACCGGGCACATTTCCTAACTGCACCATATATACAGTACAAAAAAAGGGAAGTCAGTGTAAAAATACATCACATCATATAAAGCAATCCTCATCGTCTTTAAACTAAAAGATCCATCAAAAACAAAACAAAAAACTCCCACCACCCTCCACCCTAAAAGCAAGCTCTACGTCAACATGAAAGAGCCTGGAGGAAGTCTCGCGCGCCCTTGGAACATGAAGCTTATACACTGCAGTTAGCACTTTATAAAAAAGCCATTCGTTTGAGAAAGGCCGATTTCTATGAAACAGCCATCTCAACGGCAGCTAATCCCCAGAGAGAGGTCTTTAGAGTCCTGAATGATCTACGTACTATCAAAGAGCCAAAACCTTCCTTTGACTCCAAAGACTGTCAGGACTTTCAAGACTTCTTTATGAACAAAATTAAGAAATTGGTCTCAGACATTAGTCAGATTCCAATCCTACCGTGCTCTGCAGAACCTCTCCCACCTCCCATCAGACTCACCATGCAAACATTATCAGTTCTACCAGCTCTAACTAAGGAGTGCCTAGCGACTATACTGAACCGGGTGAAGTCTGGCTCTCCAGCTGACCCCTGTCCACCTCAGATCTTTAAGCTGGGTTGGCCTGGATTGGAGGACAATGTCCTTAGGCTACTTAACCACTCTATTTTTTTTTTTTTTTTTTTAAATATATTTTTATTGCAGGAATCAGTAAAACAATACAGTAACGACCAGTATCGTATTATAAACAACTTATACAAGATATAGCCCACCGACCCCCTTCCATAACGTTGCTATATAGCCAATCAGCCCATATCCCTGGGGTTGGGCGGCAAATGCAGCTGGGGCCAGTAGGATGTTGGAGCTGGTCCGGATAACACACTGTCCGTCATCTGCTTTTCTAAACAAACTCCAAACCCCAAAAGGAAACCCCCCCCTCAAAATTCCCAGGTACTGTGAAACCCCCCCCTCCCCCCCTCCCCCACCATCAGCGCCAGGGAGCTCATCAACATAGGATCCACTGCTTGACCCACGGGGAAGGTAATAGTGCTGTCAATGCTAATATTTAACGGGACTCAGGTCGAGCTGCTTCTTCACTTTCGGAGTCGCTGGGGGTACAATAATCTCTGAGGGCCTGCACCAGCGTTTCCCATTCTAACGCAGCCTCCTGCGCCTTCTCGTTGCCCTGCCTCCAAGCCAACTGATACCGCAACGCGCTCTCACCCGCCGCCCATTTCAAAAGCTCACTGTGCCATCTGCTGCCTGTAGGACCAGCTCGTGCCTTCCAGTTCCTGGTCACCTCTCGCTTAGCAAGTAGGAGCCCCAGGTCGATAAATTTACTGGTGATTTTATTCCGGGGGGTATGGGGGAACCAGTGCAATAGCCCTACCGCCACATCGAATGATAAGTGCCTCCCTGTCACCTCTTCCAGAGTCGCCGCCACCTCCTGCCAGTAGGACGTCAGTCCTGGACAGGCCCATAGCATGTGTAGGAGGTCCGCCTCCTGAGCCGGGCACCTAGGGCATTCCGCTGAAGCCGTGGCAAAATAACGCCTGATCTTTACCGGGGTCAGGTACGCCCTATGGAGAACATAATAGTGGACCAGTTGGAAACTGGCGCCACGTGTGCCCTTCCAGGCACGTCTCACCAGCTGGGACCAGGTCGTCTCCGGGATCTCCCTACCAATGTCTTCTTCCCAGCGGGTCTTCAGTGTGGTGAGAGGAACCAACCCCTCGGTAATCAGCCTGCCATAAAGGCAAGTGACCGCCTTCACCGTGCCTGCCGACATCATTACATACTGGCACACCAGAGACAATTGAGGTTCCTCTAGCCCGTTCTGCCAGTGCGCCTGGATCGCTCGCACAATGGCCGAGTGCAGCAGAAAGTCGCCCCGGGGGATCCCAAAGCGGTCAATGAGAACCTGAAAGGACAGGAGCGCTCCGTCCTCGTACAGGTCCCCGACGAGCTGTAAACCGGAATCCTCCCAGTCCGCCAGTCGTGACCAATCTCCTCCGTGTGGGAGGGCCGTCAGCATCCCCAATGGTATTTCAGGCGCATATGGCGTCCGTAGGCGACCTCTGTTATGAGCCCGATTCCAACAGAGTCGGACAGTCCGCTCCTCCATCGACAGGTCCCGTAGGACTAAGCGCTGTCGCAGCGCGATAAAGGAGAGGACGTGCCTGGCCATACCCGTCCCTCTACCGTCTTCCGGGCCTCTGAATTCCCTGGCTATCTCCTGGGTGTAGGTCTGGAGCTGCGCCGCTAGGTAATACTTCTCGAAGTCCGGCACAGCGAGCCCCCCCTCGTCTTTCGGCCTCATCAGGGTATTGAGGGCCACCCGCCGCCGGCCCGTTCCCCAAAGGAACCCGACCACCATTGAACGCAGGCGCCGAAACGTAGCCGGTGGGATCCAGATCGGCAAAGTCCGAAAGTAATACAATAGTCGGGGGAGCGCCACCATTTTGAGCAGGGCGATGCGTCCCGCCACGGAGAGCGGCAGCGTGGCCCAAAAGTCCATGCTACCTCGGAGTGCTCGTATGCAACGGGCAATGTTTCCATCTAGGAGGTCGGGCTGGTCGTGGTACACAAATACCCCAAGGTATTTAAAGCAGTCGGGCTCCCATCTGATCTCCTTACTTAGCGCAGGAGTGGGGGTACCCCTACGCATCGGGAAGAGGCAGGTCTTAGACCAATTCACTTGGAGGCCTGAGACCGCTCCGAACTCCGTTAGCGCTAATTCCGCTCCCCGTAATGCGTCGACCGGGTCCTCCAGGAAGAGCAACAGGTCGTCCGCATAAAGCGAGACGTAATGTGGGCCCGCTGCTGTCCATAAGCCCGTATAGTGGGCTCCCGAGCGAAGATGTATCGCTAGTGGCTCCACCGCTAGTGCAAAAAGAAGCGGGGATAAGGAGCACCCTTGCCGCGTGCCGCGCTCCACCGGATATCGCGATGAAATCAAAGGGCCCGATCTAACCCTGGCCGAAGCGGAAGCGTAGAGGACTGCTGTCCATTTGACAAATCCCTCCCCGAGGCCGAATTTCCGTAATACCGTGCATAGGTAGTCCCACTCCAGGCTATCAAAAGCCTTCTCCAGGTCCACCGATAAGACTACCGGGGACGGGGCATCCACGAATGGTTCCCCAAGCAAGCGGAACAACCTTCGGATGTTCATAGTCGTATTTCGCCGTGGGATGAAACCAGCTTGGTCTTCATGCACTAGGGAACTCATATGTCCCAGCAGCCTCGAGGCCAAGATGCTGCTCAATATTTTGTAGTCCACCGTCAGCATTGAAAGGGGACGGTAGGACCCCGGGTCAGACGAGTCCCGGCCTGGTTTGAGGAGAGGAACCACCAACGCCTCACACATCGAGCCAGGGAGACGACCCAATCTCTTCGCCTCCCTGTAGACCACCAGTAATCGAGGGGCCAAGAGGTCAGCGTAGGCTGCATAGAACTCCACCGGAAGGCCATCTAGGCCCGGGGTCTTGTTCCTCGCCATCCGTTTGATGGCCCCGCGGATCTCCCCTAAGTCGATGTCAGAACCCAGGGTTTCCGCCACTTCCTGTCCTACTGTGCGGAGTTCCAGTGGGCTAAGATAGTCGTCAAGCCGGTCTGGGTCACGTGCGGAGCGACTGCAGTATAAACTTTCGTAGTAATGCCGGAAGCAACTAAGAATCTCCGGTTGGGTGCACACCTCGGTCCCATCCGCCCTACGCATATTTGTCGTCGTTTGGGATTGGCGCGTAGGGTTGGCCAACCATGCCAGTAACGCGCTCGACCTGTCGCCCTCCGCAATAGACCGGACCGTATAGGCCTTATAATCGAAACAGCGGAGCCGTTCGACCTCCACCGCTACCTTCTCCCTCGCCTCTACCGTTTGTGTTTGCAATTCCGGGTGTCCGGGGCGGCTAATTTCGAGCTCGCGGAGCGCTCGGTCCGCTGTGTCTAAGTCAGCCAGGATAACACGCCGCATGCCTACCTTCTTAGAGATACAGTAGCCCCTCACCACCACTTTGAAAGCGTCCCATTCGAACGCCCTAGTACTCGCGGAGCCGCCGTTGGACGCAAAATAATCCTTGATTTTCTCCCCCAGGTCCGCCTTGAAGACACTGTCCTCGAGGATCTCGGGACGCATCTTCCAGGTGGGTACTGCCGGCGTCCCAGGGAACCAGCGAATGTCCAGTAGGAGGGGGTTATGGTCCGAGATGGTCCTCGATAAGTACTCCGATCGGACCGCTGCCGAAACTAATTCGGACGAACCAAGAACGCTATCTAGTCTGACATGCAGCTCATGAAGGCTCGAAAAGTATGAATAATCTCTAGACGCGGGGTGATGCGCCCTCCAAATGTCCGTCAAACCCCAGCGGGTCTGCCAATCTTGACGGCCCTTAGCCGCCCGCCGGACCGGGGAATCGGGGAGCGGGGGATGCGAGCGGTCTAAGTCTACGTCCACTACAGAGTTAAAGTCTCCCCCCAGCAGGAGGGGCCCGGCGAAAAAGTGGGCCAGCGAGCCCGATAACCTGGAAAGGAAGGCAGTCTGGTCCACGTTAGGAGCATACACGCAGCAAACGTTCAGGTCCCTCCCTCCTAGCGTGCCTGATATGGCCACGAAACGCCCCTCTGGGTCCAACACTGTCCTCGTGACCTGGAAGGGGACTCCTGCCCTAATCCATATTAGTGCCCCCCTGGCATAAGCAGAGTACGCCGTGGAAAAGACCTGCCCTCGCCACCTACGCTGAAGCGCCGCCCCTTCCGCCTTGTTCAGATGCGTTTCCTGCAGCAGCGCCATTTGCACTCCCCTACGCATTAAATAAGCATGGACCTTGTGACGCCTGGACATAGTGTGAAGCCCCCTCACGTTCCAAGTAATACATTTCAAGTTAGCAACATCAGCCATTGTCCCAGAGTGTTCTTGCACAGTCTCCCCGTTCGGGTCCCCACAAAGAAAAAGCATCAATCCTCCTAGCGCTGACGGCGGCCATTTTCCCCAACCAGAACCAAACCACCCAAAAACCAACAAAGCCCCCCCCCAACCACCCCAGAACAGGACCCAAACTACACCATCTAGATCCCATCCAAACCTCTACGGAGATCAACCCCAAAATCCCCACTAGTCCTACGGTCGCCACCGTAGGAAGGCCTTATGGGCCAGGTGCGGGCTGAGCGGAGGCAGTGGGCCCTCGTCGCCCAGGCTACCAGGACTATAGTAAGCCCCCCCCTGTGTCAAAACCTTCCGGGGCAAGAGCAGCAGCCCCCCAACCCTCCCTCCTTCGTTGTCAGCAATAAAGAACGGCAACCGCCTCCCCCCTGCCGGGCCCCCACCCAAAACAAGGCAGCATATCCCGTTACCCTTGTCCGTCCAAAAGGTCCTCCACCGATTTCGGTGTGATCACCGGTGTATGGGTACTGTCTGCCACTGAGTCTTCCGAGTCCGATGGTGCCCCCTGAGCACCCGGGTTTTCTTCCTCCTCCTCGATGACTTCGCCTCTTGCTCCCGACAGTTCCGACAGAACTTCCAACACTCCCCTCCGCTCCGATGATGTCTCCGCAGTCGAGGGCCCTCCCGTGCGGCCGCGGCGGTTCCTGACCCTCTTAGATCGCCTCCTTTGTTCCGGCTCCTCCGCCTGATGGGTCGAGGCGCCATAACCATCTTTCCCTGTCCGGTACAGTTCGAGCCAGTCACAGACCTCCTCTGGGGTGTCGAAGAACTGGGTCTTGTCGTCGACAATGACTCGGAGCCTTGCGGGAAATAGGAGTGAATATTGGATGCCCTCACTCCTGAGTTCACGCTTAACCGCCAGGAAGGAGAACCGCTTGCGCTGCGTCTCATAGGTGTAGTCAGGGAAGATATTCACTTGACTGTTTGCAACCTGGAACAGGCCATTGTGCCTGGCGGCATTTAGGATCAGGTCTCTGTCCCGGAAATGTAGCAACCGCGCCACCACTGGCCTTGGGGCTCGTCCCTGCTGTGGGGGCCGTGCTGGGACTCTGTGGGCCCGTTCTAGAGTGTAAAAGGAGGACAGGCCCTCCGGGACCACCGTGTCTCGGAGCCAGGTCTCCAAGTATCGCACCATATCGCCATCCTCGATTTTTTCCGGCAGGCCCACCACCCGAATGTTATTCCTCCTGTTGCGGCCTTCCGCATCCTCCGCCCTCCGTTCGAGGGTCTCGATTCGGGACATGGCATCCTTTATCGTCGCAGCCAGGGTTCTCTGCGCCGGTTCTAAAGTCTTCACCGTGCCCTCCACCTCCTTGACCCGGTCTGAGAGTTTACCATGGTCTGCCCTAAGGAGGCCCAGGCCGGTCGCCACCTGGGCAATGTCCTGTTGGAGGGCCGACCGAGTTGCCTCTATCGCTTCCAGTACACGGTCGAATTGTTGCTGGAGAGGGGCGCCACCAGGTCGTTTAGGGTCTCCATGCTCTTCCTTGTCCTGGGCTTCAGAGTCTGAGGTGGTCTGGCTGGATCCCTTGGCTCCTTTAGGTTTCCCCATGCTGCCAGGGGCTCTCCGCGAGGGTCCCGGAGTGGGCGTCTCCGTGTACAAGTGTCCAGCACGACCTTCCCGGGATTTCGTTCTCAAGTCTGGTACGGGCGATCTCCTTCTCCAGAGCCTGTGGAGACTCCGCCGCTTCGGCTCGCGCCACCGCCACGGCGTCCGAGGGCACCGATAAGGGGGCGGAGACAACCGTCGCCGAGTCGGGCAGGCCCGTTCACCCACTATAGCTCCGGGGCGAGGGCCACCAACTCCCTCGGTTGACCTGTGGCGCCAGAGTGTCGCTCCATCCATGTAGTTGGGCTGGCCGGGAAATCGTAGCTAGTTGCGGAGTCGCGGTGCAGACCACCGCCTGGAACAGAGTGCGTGGGCACCCGCCCGGTCGTCTAATCGAGTATGAACCCGTTGTAGAAGGTCCGACCCTGCCAATGTCCAATGTCTAAAACAACTGAGGATGGTGAAGCCGGGTGCCAAGCTACACCCGCGCGACCTCCTCAACTCCGTATTTTCGACCAAGGGGACAAAGGGGTCCGGGCGCCATGTTGGGTCGCACTCCGCAACTCCGCAAACTTCGGCATTTCTTCGAAGCCACCCCCGGCCAAACTCCACCAAGGCCCCCGGCAGGGTGTCGTCGCCTCGCTCAACCGAATGTGGGGTCTGGGGCGCCCCTCAGCCTCCGATGTTCAGGATAATTTCGGGCTTCGTCCCGGAGCCGAGCTCTCAGGCGACCAACGCCATCGGCGCCCAAGCCACGCCCCCTACTTAACCACTCTATTGAGCAGGGACTGGTGCCCTCTAATTTTAAAGAGGCTAGGGTGGTTCCGTTACTTAAGAAAGCTGGTGCGGACCCAAAAAATCTAAAGAACTTTAGGCCAATTTCCCAGCTTCCTTTTCTTGCGAAGATCCTGGAGCAACATGTTCTACATTCTCTCACCCACTTCCTGGAAAGTAACCATCTCCTTGAGCCTAACCAGGCGGGCTTCAGAGCACACCACAGCACGGAACTGGTGATGCTATCCGTGCTGGATGACCTGAGACTCAAGGCGGATAACAAGAAACCTTGTGCCCTGATCCTCTTGGACTTATCCGCGGCATTTGATACCGTTAATCATTGCCAACGTCTATCGCGGATACAGGACCTGGGGATTCGGGGTACAGCCTTCGCCTGGTTGACATCTTTCCTGGAAGATAGGTCGCAACGAGTGCAGCTTGCTGATCTTGTATCCAAACCAGCAAAACTGACTTGCGGCGTGCCCCAGGGCTCGGCCCTGTCACCCCTACTTTTTAACATATACCTTCAGCCACTGATCGCGTCACTGAACAGGATGGACTGTAGAGTCTACAATTATGCAGACGACACACAAATCCTGATTCAGATTGAGGACACTGCTCAGGCTCATTTGAGAATGCAGAACACTCTCAAATTTATAATTAGCTGGATGTCGAACAACTCTCTAAAAATAAATCCAGATAAAACCGAAGTCCTGGCAATCACCACAGCTGCCAATCCATGGTGCGACCAGTTCTGGCCGGCTGAATTGGGGCCACTTCCAGCCCCAGCCCCAGCAGTTAAAAGTCTGGGCATCAAAATTGATGCCCGGCTATCGATGACTCAGCAGGTATCATCTGTGGTCGGCGTCTGTGTGAGTCTGATCCGCCAGCTGAGGAAACTCTCCTCAGTTCTATCCTTTTCCACCATGAGGCTGGCGGTCGCCGCCTTAGTTCTGGCACGGCTGGACTACGGTAACTCTCTTTACTATGGCCTCCCAAACAACCTTCTGGCCCGACTTCAGGTCGTAATGAATGATGCGGCGAGACTCATTTTTAATAAACCCAGGCACACTCGGGCCACGCCCTTACTTCGCAGCTTACATTGGCTACCCATTGCCCAAATAACTAAATTTAAAAGTCTCTGCATTGCTCACAAAGCAGTTTACAGCTCAGCCTCCAAATATATTAAAGATCGGCTCCCTAGGTATTTTCCCACTACGTCTCTCCGGTCAGCTGAGGCATGTAACCTACTTTGCCCTCGGTATAACCTCACATCCAAGGGCGGCAGAGCCTTTTCTAGCACTGTCCCCCTGGCATGGAACCTTCTCCCGGTTGAACTCAGGAAGGAAACAAATCTATTGCTGTTCAGGAAAAAGCTGAAGACAGTGCTTTTTGCGGAGGCATGGGGGCCTCTGTGATCCGCTTTTTTCGCCTACTGATGTTGTGTTTCCGCTGATAGCGCTTAGATACCCCTGGGTGATATAGCGCTTTACAAACTCATAATAACATAACATAACATAACACCCACCCTCTCACTGCCCAGGAAGAGGAACACCCTAACATCACATCCCAAAAAAGAAACCATGGAGGTATTCACCGTGGGGCATGACGACGCCAGGGCCAGTCGGGCAACCCAGCTATCAAACAACAGAGCAATAAAACAGCAGATAGGTATGCGAACGAGCCAAAGACAATAAAACACTATAATGGCAAATGAACAATACGAGACTGCACTCAGCCGTTCCCCGTCTGGGAAAAGAGGTCCACGCTGGCTTGTGAGGTCTGCAAAGAAGGGGAATGGGGCCGTAAGCTGCCTGACGCCCCACTTTTGTTATTCTTGAAGTCTCAAAAGAATTCCTGTGCAGCATGCGGAGTGTCGAAGATCCTTGGCCTGCCATCAATGTCAACCTTGAGACGAGCTGGATAAAGCATGCTATATTGGAGCCCCAAATTTCTAAGCATGGCTTTGACACTCTGAAACTTTCGCCTGGCCTCCTGCACCATGACCCTGAAATCCAGAAAGAAAGAAAGACTGCAACCCTGCCACTGGATATCTTCCTTCTCGCGGGCCGCTCGGAAGGCAGTGTCCCGATCATGGAAGTTCATAAGTCTTGCGACAATTGGTCTGGGAGGTAAGCCTGGTTTGGGGCGAGGGCCTAAGGATCGATTAGCTCACTCAACAACAAAGCCTTGGGTGAAGGATTCTCTTCCAAACAAGTCAGAAAGAAGCTGCTCCACGAATGTGTCTAGTCGACCAGTGGCTGTCGTCTCCGGAACGCAGAGAATGCGTATGTTGTTTCCGGCGCCCCCGGGCCTCCAAATCTTCGTTCTTTATAGCCACTTCCTTAAGGATCTTCTCGACCCTCTCCAGCCGCTTCAGAGAGGAGGAGGACCCGTCTTCAAGATCCGAAACTCTGGATTCCACCACGTCTAGCCTGCGATCGTGACCCTGGACCTTTGCGCTCATGTCAGCCAGCTTCTTATCGAGGGAGGTCATCGAAACGGGCATCAAGGTCCTTGAAGCCAGCTCTCATTTTGGCTAACTTGGCAGCAGCCAGGGGGGCCGAGTCGGTTTCTTCCTGATGGGTTGCGGCTTCCACGGCCGAGTCCGACGCGGGGTCCGATGTGGCAGCCAGTGGCTTGTCAAATTGGTGCTTGGGCTGCCTCGGGACCTTCTTGACCATCGTGGCGAGAAAGTTGCAGCCAAATTGCGATGAAGATGACCAATATCAAGTTCCACTAATAGGGCACGTGTGGAAGGCGCAGCCAGGCCAGAGGGCAGGAGCGGTGGCGAACCACTAATCTTAGGGCAGGAGCAGAACCGCCCACGTGGTCAGGAATGCAGGCCCTGTGGAATTAACGGCCACACCCCTTTTTACACCTCTCTGCAACGCAGCCCCCTGGCACATTTGCAGAGGAGGAACTAACTCTCCTTGCATACTGGGGGTCCCTGGGAGCCAACTAGCCCACTAGGAACCTCCAGTATGCGCCAAGGGGCTGCGTTGCAGAGAGGTGTAATGAGGCCGTGCCCCTTTTTACACCTCTCCGCAATGCAGCCCCCTGGCGCATTTGCAGAGGGAGAACTAATTCCCCTTGCATACTGGGGGTCCCTGCGGGCCAACTAGCCCACTAGGAACCTCCAGTATACGCCAGGGGGCTGCATTGCAGAGAGGTGTAATGAGGCCACGCCCCTTTTTACACCTCTCTGCAACGCAGCCCCCTGGTGTGTTTGCAAAAGGGGAACTAATTCCCCTTGCATACTGGGGTCCCAGGGGGCCAACTAGCCCGCCAGGAACCTCCAGTATGCGGCAGGGGGCTGCATTGCAGAGAGGTGTAATGAGGCCACGCCCCTTTTTAAACCTCTCTGCAACGCAGCCCCCTGGCGCGTTTGCAGAGGAGGAACTAATTCCCCTTGCATACTGGAGGTCCCTGGGGCCCAACTAGCCCACCAGGAACCTCCAGTACGCGCTCAGGAAGGTACAGAGTACAGTATAGAGTACAGTACAGAGTACCGTACAGAGTACCGTACAGAGTACAGTACTTCGTACCCCGCGTTTTAAATATATATATATATTTTGGGTCCTTGGGGTCCTTGTGGGATCCCCTGAGCAGGCCTAGGGAGTCAGGGTGTTTCTACCCTGCCCCCTTTGCGTGTTTTGCGCACTTGTTTCACTGCTTTCTTGTGCCTCGGTTCTACCAAGGCACAAGATGGCTGCCAACGTGTTGTCCTCTCCTCTTCTCTGAAGGGAGGAGAGTTTCTGTGCCATGTGAAGCGCGCTGCTCGTGGCGCGCAACAGAGGACCCTTCTGCTAAGTGGTATCGACCTCATGTGCAAGTGGAACTGTTGTTGGGCAGAGGAATCGGATGTTCGAGACCCGCCACCTTTAATCCAAAGAAACCGGGACACTGCTGCCAAACGGCAGACCGATACTTCTTGGGGAGACGCTGGCATTGACCTTACATCTCTAACCTGGATTTCAGTGGATGGGGTTGGTTGAAAGTTGGGGACTCGAGACTGTTTATGCCCTGTATTTTCCATGAGTTCAACCTGCTGCAACACGGTACTTACCATCACGCTGCATCATGGGACACGTAGTGCTGGCATTGGGACTATCGTGACGTGCTACAGGCAAAGTGTTTGCAGATGAGCCCTTCATCACTAGATAGGAGGGGCCTATTTTAGAAACCTACCAGGGAACTTGGACTTGGAACTGAGGCATTTGATAAAGGCGCTCTGCCGAAACCGGTCATGCCGTCCAATTTTCAAATAAACAGCCATTGAAACCCTGTGTTGTCCTCTGCTCATCTCTGAAGGGAGGAGAGTTTCTGTGCCATATATATCGGATAGATTCCTTCTTCATAGGCTGGTTCCAAAGAGTTCACAGCGTTTCAACCACACCTTTATTTAAACAATGAGCTGCCTTCCAATAGGCCAACTCTGCTCCAATGAATAGTCCCCCAAGGTGTTATGGGATATGTAGTGCAGTATTTCTACCCTGTTGGGTGCTGCATACTCAAGGTCCCCAATCAAAGCCCTCTGATGGGCCCCGAATTGTGCATGGTTCTGGTGCTGCTGCCACTGGATTCGAGCCTGACAAGATTTCAAGCGCCACAGCCCGCGCCTTAATGCAGTGGTGCATCCTCCACGGCTGGACTGCCGTGTAAATATAACACTCCAAAGTTGCCCACAGGCGAGGACGCACTCTGGCTGCAGCAAATTCCCCAAATCACCACACCCAAGACGGGATGTAGCCTGACACGTTTCGGATAGATTCCTTCTTCATAGGTTGGTTCCAAAGAGTTCACAGCGTTTCAACCACACCTTTATTTATACAAACACCCCTTCATCTATTCATTTAGATAGTAAATCATATTTAGTGAATTATAAAATCATTATTACAAGTATATAGTTATCCATACAGTCACTCACACAATCATTGAGTCTTATGTATACTTATTTATATACAACAACTGACACATACACTGCCTTTTATTTTTCTAGTTTGTTGGACATGTACCATTGAGAAATATATTTTCACATCACCACACCCATTAAGAGATTCACTCACCCAAACTGTTAGAACATGTAATTTTAACTTCATTTATCTACTGAATCAACTATTCACACATCTTTGGACAGTCACACCCCCCCACCGACCACACACACTTTTACTCTCCCATATAAATACTCAGTTATCTAATCAATAACTAATATAGACTTTCACATAGCTAGTAACCAACTGTAGAACCAGTTTACACAACAACTGACAAAGTGATACAGATATTCACACAGTTTAGTCCCTATCCACCATATCTAGTGAGACACTATAAATTGGTCAAGTAAACAGTCAATTACACTGCTACTAAATCCTCCATCCAAATATTTATTTATATATATCCACTCATTCTTCAATGCAAATTGCTATATATATCATGCATATTTAAATAACGAAGCAAACCACATTCACTGGATGATGTCATCAGTGATGTCATCAGTGATGTCATTTGAGATGTCATCAGTGATGTCACTGACCATGTCATGAATGATCTAATATGTGACAGCAGTGCATTGCGGGTGCGCGAAATATAGTTAGTACAACTAACTATATAGGAGCAATTTCAATGGTTTTGTATGAGTGAAATGTCCAGCTAACTATAACACCCCTAAAACTTATAGTTTTTTGAGTGAATTTCAAAGGTTTTTTAAAAGCTAATTCCTAACTATATAAGGCCTGAAACCTATGGTTTTTTCAGTGAATTTCAAAGGTTTTTTAAATGCTAATTCCTAACTATATAAGGCCAGAAACCTATGTTTTTTTCAGTGAATTTGCAAGGTTTTTTTAATGCTAATTCCTAACTATATAAGGCCTGAAACCTATGGTTTTTTAAGTGAATTTCCAAGGTTTTTAAATGCTAATTCCTAACTATATAAGGCCTAAAACCTATGGTTTTTTCAGTGAATTTCTAAGGTTTTTATATGCTAATTCCTAACGATATAAGGCCTGAAACCTATGGTTTTTTAAGTGAATTTCCAAGGTTTTTTAAATGCTAATTCCTAACTATATAAGGGCTGAAACCTATGGTTTTTTCAGTGAATTCGCAAGGTTTTTTAAATGCTAATTCTAATAGCGGATAATGTTTAAATATGTTAATATCTTGGGGGACCACCTGAGCAGCCCTAGGGGGTCAGGTTGTTTCTACCCTGCCCCCTTTTTGCATTCTACACGTTTGTTTTTCTGCTTCTTTTGTGCCTCGGTCTACCTAGCACAAGATGAATGCCAACACTTCCTGGTTAGAAGTGTTGACAGCCAATGGACATGCTGCTTTCCTGCGAAAGGCATGCTGATTGGCTGCCACTGTCTGTCAACACTCCAGACCAGGAAGTGTTGGCAGCCATCTTGTGCCTCGGTAGAACCAAGGCACAAGAAAGCAGTGAAACAAAGGTGCAAAACACGCAAAGGGGGCAGGGTAGAAGCACCCTGACCCCAAGGCCTGCTCAAGGGGCCCACATTTTTTTTGTTTGGTTTTCCCCATGGTACGCTCAGGGTACGCCTACATGGCATCACGCCCAGCGCGTACTCAGCGAAATTAAAAAAAATAAATGTTTTTGACCTTCGGGGTCCGCCTAGGCCCCCCTGATAACACCTAGGGGGTCAGGGGGTCTCTACCCTGCCCCCTTTTATAGTTTTCCCCTTTTGTTTTTCACTTCTCAAATGACATCATGACATCATCAGGTTTTTAAAATGCGAATTCCTTACTATAACGAGTTTGTAACCTACGATTTTTAAAGTGAATTATTAAGTTTTTTTAATAGCTGTTTTTTATAAATATTAATTATTATATTTTTAATTAAAAAAACCAATTTTTCTAAAATTAATTTTTCAATATATTTTTCATGTCGTTTTTTTTAATCATTTTACCTCGGAGCGCTCAGGGTTCGCACACCCATAAACGCACCCGTACACGTAGCGAGAGCGCTATTTCCGCGTGCGAAAAAAAATATAAGTATGTATTTAAAGTAAATAATAATGCAAGACATTCAGTGGCATACTTATAAAAGTAGTATTTTTGATTTTAAATAACCGTATTTTAACTTTAAACGCATTTCCTAAAATCTAACGAAATGTCATGCAGGCATGCCGCGTAAGTGCCCCCGGAAGCACCTACGTTCGTGCCGCGTAAGCGCCCCCGGAAGCGCCTACGTACGTGCCGCGTAAGCGCCCCCGGAAGCGCTCCGGAGCGCGCAGCGTAAGCGCTTTAAGTCATGTGACCTTAAAATAATACTTTTCCTTGGTTGTTAACAGTTATTTTTACAACTAATGTCAACCCCACCCATTTCCTTCACTACCTCTTTCACTTTGGAGAGTGCAAGACCTGTTCCCTTTTTCTCCTCTTCACTTCTTTAGAAAGAATGGCTGCAAGAGCACTAAGCAGCAGTGACTCTGATGAGTTTCTCCATGAGGACTCTCCTCAACCAAAAGTTAAAGAGCACTTCATCTGGAAGTTTTTCAGCATTCCAGAAGGTGAGAAGAAAGTAAATGCACCAAAGGTGGAATGCAAGATATGTCATACAATTCTTTCACGTGGTGACCCCAGAAAAAAATACAGTTTTGGGAACTCCACCATGATTAGACATGTGCAAAGAAGGCACCCCCAGAACTATGCCCGGGAGAGTGTCAGGGACCTGACACGGAATGCACCGAGAGATGGGGCCAGCACCTCGACTGGTGGTGCAACAGCTTCTGGAAGAGAAGATAGAAGAATGATCCCGAACGTGCAGCCGCAGTTTGCACGCATGAAAATTCTATGCAGGGACTGAAATGAACTGCTCTGTTATGGGGAGCAGAGTATTGAACTGATTGCTCGGAGGAGAGAGGAACACGGCTGCCAACCCCATCCCTAATTTTTCACCTATTTTTTGCTCCTGTTCGGAATCCATGGTTTTGTTTTCCCCCTGAAAAAAAGACAAAAAAAATATAAAATCGTTATGAAAAAGTAAAAAAAATATATAAAAAGAAAACAAGAAAAAAAAAGTTATTTTAAGAACTAACTCCAATTCTCCAAAAAGAGCTATATTCTTTACAGATTTTGCAATTCTTTTTTCTGAGAATGTGTACTGAATAAATGAATGAATGAAATGAGTGAATGAAGGGGAGAAAGTGACAGAGCGAACAAGTGTCAGAAGAGGAGTGAGAGAAGGTGAGATGTAAACAAGAGTGAGTTGAAGTTGAGTGAACAAAGGAGAGTGACAGGGAGTGACGGAAAGAAATGAGTCAAGGTGAAAAAAGGGGATTGATTAAGCATGGGCGAATTTTGCGAATTCGCAATTCGCGAATTTGCAAATTTGCGAATTCGCGATCCGCAAAATCTGCGAATTTGCGGATTCGCGGATTTTGCGGATTGTGTGGGTAAAGGCCGGGCTGGAAAACGGTGCACATCGCTAGTGTGAGGGGAGGGGCCAAACGGACGGGGTTTATTTACGAGTTCACATGCCTCTTGTGTGTATAAAAGGACAGGCACGGATCAGAGAAGCTCGTGGTCACAGGAACTGCACAGGGTTTGAGCTTGTGAAAGTCAATTATGCAAAGGCCTCCATCAAGCATCATAGCTAATTTTCGACGATAGATATGGGAAGAGTGCACACCTACACAGCCTCGACAAAACACACATTTTTGGGGGGGCTGATTAACTTTGCCATCACACCAAAGAGCGCCGGGGTCCCTCGAGTGAGCTGTCCATCAAGTGGGTAAAGGGCGCGAAGACGGTGCACACACCACTAGTGTGTGGGGAGGGGCCAAACCGACGGGGCTTATATGCGAGTTCACATGCCTCTTATGTGTATAAAAGGACAGGCACGGATCAGAGAAGCTCGTGGTCACAGGAACTGCACAGGGATTGAGCTCGTGAAAGTCAATTATGCCAAGGCCTCCATGAAGCATCATAGCTAATTTTCGACGATAGATATGAGGAGAGAGCACACCTACCCAGCCTCGACAAAACACACATTTTTGGGGGGGCTGATTAACTTTGCCATCACACCAAAGAGCGCCGGGGTCCCTCGAGTGAGCTGTCCATCAAGTGGGTAAAGGGCGCGAAGACGGTGCACACACCACTAGTGTGTGGGGAGGGGCCAAACGGACGGGGCTTATATGCGAGTTCACATGCCTCTTGTGTGTATAAAAGGACAGGCACGGATCAGAGAAGCTTGTGGTCACATGAACTGCACAGGGATTGAGCTCGTGAAAGTCAATTATGCAAAGGCCTCCATAAAGCATCATAGCTAATTTTTGACGATAGATATGGGGAGAGCGCACACCTACCCAGCCTCGACAAAACACACATTTTTGGGGGGGCTGAATAACTTTGCCATCACACCAAAGAGCGCCGGGGTCCCTCGAGTGAGCTGTCCATCAAGTGGGTAAAGGGCGCGAAGATGGTGCACAAACCACTAGTGTGTGGGCAGGGGCCAAACGGGCGAGGCTTATATGCGAGTTCACATGCCTCTTGTGTGTATAAAAAGATAGGCATGGATCAGAGAAGCTTGTGGTCACAGGAACTGCACAGGGATTGAGCTCGTGAAAGTCAATAATGCAAAGGCCTCCATCAAGCATCATAGGTAATTTCCGACGATAGATATGGGGAGAACGCACACTTGCCCAACCTCGACAAAACTCACATTTATGGGCTGCTGTAACTATATTAGGATGGCGCCGGCAAGCTGCCAGTGCCATCCTAAAATAGTTACTAAATTAGCTTCATCAGGAAGCACTAATAGATAAAATAAAGCAGGTGCTCGAGCACCTGCTTTATTTTATCTATTAGTACTTCCTGTTAAAGCTAACCTAGTAACTATTTTAGGATGGCGCTGGCAGCTTGCCGGCGCCATCCTAACATAGTTAAAAGTTCAACAGGCTTGAACTTTTGCCCCCCAAATCCGCCGCTCGCGGATTTCGCGGATTTTCAGTAAATTTGCGGGAGTTCGCGGATCGGGGATTAAAATCCGCGAGCGGAACGGATTTCCCGCACATGTTTAGGATTAATATTGAGGGAAAGAGGGTGAGGGAGGATAAAGTAATGGGAGTGCGCGTAAGGCTAGTGGAGTGAGGAAGAAGGAAGGTGGAATGAGTGAGAGTGAGTTGATAACAGTGAGGGTTTGAAGATGAGTGAGGGTGATTGAAGGGAAGTGAGAATGAGGGGACAGAGGGAGTGAGGGTAAGACAGACGGAGTGAGAGGAGAGCAGTGAAGAAGTGAGAGGACAGAGGAAATGTGAGAAGGAGTGAGTGAGGTGGAGTAAGGTGAGTAAGGGAAGGGGAATGAGTGAATGAGTGAAGGAAGGGAAGAGAGGGGAAAGGAAGTAAAGAAGGGGGACTGAAAGTAAGTGAGTGTGGGAGGGGAGGGAGGGAAAGAGGAGTGAACATGGGGAATGACGATAAGTGAGGGAAGAGCAGTAAGACAACGGGGGTGAGGGAGGGTGAGAGAAGAGCAGTGACGTTGAAGAAAAAAGAGTGATAGAGGGTGGATAAAGGCGAGTGAGCGTAAGACAAGGGGATTGAGGGAGTGAGGACATAGAGGTAGTAAAGGAAGGAGTGAGAGAAGAAGACTAAGTAAGGGAGCATAGAAAGATAAATAAGGGAGTGTTCGTGAGTTAAAGGGAGTGAGTGTGAAGGAAGGGGGAGTGACAAAGTGAGGGGATGGAGGGAGTGAGAGTAACAGTGAGAGAGTGAGGGAAGGGGAGTGAGGATGTGAGAGGACAGAGGGAGTGAGAGAAGTAGTGAATGAAGTTGAGTAGGGTGACTGAGGAAAGGGAAATTACTGAGGGAGCAAAAGATAGAAAGAAGGGGAAGGGGACTGAAGTCGAGTGACTCAGAGCTGCTAAGTGGTGGAGGGGATAGAGGGGAAGGGGAGTAAAGGAATGGGGAACGAGAGGTAGTGAGGGAAATGGAGTAAGAAAACGGGGGAGAAGGAGAATGAGAGAAGGCCAGTGAGGGTGAGTAAAGAGGGGTGATAGAGGGTGGATAAAGGCAAGTGAGCATGAGACAAGGGGAGTGAGGGAGTGAGGAGACAGAGGGACTGAAGGAAAAAGTAAGAGAAGGAGACTGAGTGAGGGACCATAGAAAGCTAAGTGAGGGAGTGTTCCAAAGTTATAGGGAGTGAGCGTGACGGAAGAGGAGTGAGAGAGTGAGGGGACGGTGGTAGTAAAGCTAAGAGAGGGAGTGAGGGAAGGAGAATGAGGATGTGACAGGACAGAGGGAGTGAGAGAAAGAGTGAGTAATGTGGAGTAAGGTGAGTGAGGGAAGGGGAATGAGTGAGTGAGCGAAGGAAGAGAATAGAGAATAAGAGGACTGAAGCATAGGTACTGAAAGAAGGTAAGTGGGGGATGAAAGTAAAGGGAAAGGGAGAGAAAGATAGGGAATGAGGGGTAGTGAGGGAACCAGACCAAGGGAACGGGGATGAAAGAGGGTGAAAGAACGGCAGAGAGCATGAGTAAAGAGGGATGAAAGAGGGTGGATAAAAGTGAGTGACTAGGGGAGTGAGGAAGTACTAACTCTTCTCCTACTTTAAAAAAGGTGAATTGTTAATTTGTAAGGGGAACTATGTTGTACACTTTAAGATAATTTGAAAAATGATTTCTGTTAGTTATTAACAGTCATTCTGTTATAATTATGGATTAAGATAGGCTTCATCACATGCAGTGCTTTATTTTTCTAGTTCCTGCCTGATACTATACACTGCCCAATTAATTTTAAAGAACGAAATACTTGATTAACCTCATGCGCGCTAGCGGAATTCCGCTCCTGCGCTGAGATTTTTAAAAACGCATGTTACGTGACGAGCTGGGCTCGTCATCAGCGTGCGAGGAGGCTACGCCATGACGAGCCCAGCTCGTCATCAGCGTGGAAGGGGTTAAGCTAGTTTTATTTTATGTATTACTAAAAACGATAAATGAAAGTGATTACTTTTTTCTGCAATTTACAGCAAGAAATTTGAAAATAAAATGGATCAGAATGAGGAGACCAAGGAAATTTCTTTTGAATTTTCAACTACATTTATTGAAATTCTAAATGTCACGGATATTGACAGCACCAATAATGAAATATTTTCACAAGGAGGTGATGACATAAATGATTTTTTTGATGAATCTCTAGACGAAGAATTTATCGAATGTTTGGATACCATAGAATTCCAACAATCATCATTGCAAACTTTTCATGAGGAGATTCCTGATGATATGATTGAAGAGGAAACTCCTGATGAGGACATTCTACAAGTTCTTTTAAATTATGAAAATTCTGAACAATAAATTAATATTTAGAAATTAAAAATTGGTTGACATATTATTCATTTTTATTTCTAATTTATGAGGTAGTAGCGATTGTAGTATAATGTGAGACTTATAGTATAGAGTGCAACATTTTTATGTTACATAGTAAGTTTACTCATATTTACTTCCCTTCTCCCACTATATTTTCTCCAATGTGTATTTGACATCTCTTCTTCATCACCTGCCTCCTTTCTCTCACTGTCTGTCTCTCATGCACCCTATCGCCGCCATTTTGTGTAGTTATATATATATATACAGATATATATATATATATATATATATATATATATATACATATATATTAATTACAGAGAATCATAGACACAGAGAGTTGACAGTTAATCAGTGTTAGAAATGGGGGCAATGGCTTGCGCCTTTGTCCAAATAGGGACCCTTCTTCCTAGTCAGGATAAGGGAGTTACACTCCTAAAAGAACCCCTGCTCATCCCCTTGGCAGCTTGGCATGAGCAGTCAAGCTTATCTTAGAGGCAGTGTGTAAAGCATTTGCACATAACCAACAGTAATACAGTGTAAGCACTAGAACAGGACATCACACTCGTTTTTAAAAATATTCAATATTTTATATACTTAAGACAAGACCAAAAACGATAAAAATCCACAAATCAGTACTTCAAAATCTTCACTTATCAAAATATGCTTTAAAAATGAGTTCCTTGATGTCTATTGTTCCGTCCGGGGCTATCACGGCATTGTGAGCAAACAAATTCAAACTGTTCTGGCTGACCGCGGCGTTGCTGGCCAGCAACGGTGTCGGGAAGACTCGCAAACAGTACCTTTTAGAAATGCAGGGTGTCGATGACCTCTCGTTGATCTTCCAAAAACACGGCGTCCACAGGCGTCAGTTCCGGAGGCCGTTGCAGGAGTCATCGGGGCCCCTGAAGTCACTCCTCTCTGATTGTCAAGTGCCTGGAAGCGCCTTCAAAGACAATCCATGCTCGCTAGACTACATGTCCCAGAATCCTTGTCGCTGTGGGAGGAGTATATAAGGGGGAATCTGCTGATGCTAAGCATCGGATATTCTGGTTCCGGACCCGGAGTGGAGTGTTGTTCATCGTTGGAGTTCCTGTTTGCTATTCCTTGTGCCCTTTGCTGTTCCCACAGTCGTCTTCGTTGTTCACCGCTGTGTGAGCCTTTCTTGCACCGGCTGGTGCGGGGAAGCGTTTCCGTGTTCGGAACTTCTTCTCGGCTTGTGCGGTAGACACGCTGTGTTTGCCTTTTCATTGTGTTTCATTCGGCGTCCCGGTTGGCTGAGCCTTCTTGCACCGGCTCGAGCGGGGAACGCCAAGATTTCTGTTCCATCATTTGGCGTCCCCGTTGGCTGAGCCTTCTTGCACCGCTCGTGCGGGGAACGCCAAGATTTGTGTTCCATCATTCGGCGTCCCCGTTGGCTGAGCCTTCTTGCACCGGCTCGTGCGGGGATCGCCAAGATTTGTGTTCCATCATTCGGCGTCCCTGTTGGCTGAGCCTTCTTGCACCGGCTCGTGCGGGGAACGCCACGTTATTCTTTCCTGCCTGATCCAGACCTGAGGTCCTTCTATCAGGTACTGTAGTTACGATTAAGAGGGGTGACGTTACCCAAAATTATTTCTTTTATTCTGGTATCATTGTACAGTTATAGAAACCTTGGTCCTTGCAATGGGATGTTGAACCACGTTCTCAGCCACCATCAGAGTATGCATGGTACGTACTTAGTGATAGTATTAATTAAGTGACAGGAAAAGGGTCATACCCTCGTTAAGGTCTCGACTGCTTGTGTATTACAGGTGGAGTTTATATACGTGTCCCAGGGGCTCTGAAGTACTAGGAGGTTCGACCACCGGTGTTGGGGTTGCTAGCTCAAAGAGAAACACAGGGGCTTTAAGTAAGGGTTTCAAGGAGGGTTTTATTGTAATATACGTTTTCTTCATGTACTCCGAAAGACGTCTCTAGTCTTTAGATAACTCTATCTGTCGTGGTGCCTTCTGGTCGTGGAAGTCCTCTTCTTGATCCGTCTCAGCTTGAGGTTCCCACGTGGTACCAAAAAGAAAGGAAATGAAGAGAAGGCGAATTACTGCCTGCACTCTGGGAGTAACACCAAGGACCGGGAGTGAGGGAAGACGAACCCTGGTGAAGTGCTCAATTTACAAACGGGCGTGCTAGAGGGTGCTCGTGCTCAGGAAAGGGTTTCACTTGCGGGGAGTTTCACACAGGGGGCTGTCTCCGCCTCCCAACCCAACCCGCGACCCGGCCCCGTACCTCTCTTAGCCACGCTCCTCCCGTGGGTGCGTGGCAGGGCGAATCGTCCAACCGTTGGCCTCCCGGCTTGTCGTTCACGTCTGCTTCTCTTCCTCGTTCTTGCTCCGCGCTGCTCTCCGCCTCGATGTCCTCCGCCAGGGAAACGCCGTCCGCCCTCGATCCGGTGCTTCCTGCTTTTGACATCACTGGGGGCGTGGCTCCGCAATCACCACATTCGGCCTTAAAGGAGCCGTACACATTCACCCCGGTGGGCCACTCAGTCTCGGTGTCTCCGTCTTCTTTGTGCCATGTATCAGTCTGCGGCTGTGGAGACAAGGCGCAGGGTGAAAGGGGGGTGGCGCACCACCAGTCATTAGAGTTAAGGGTCTCTTGCAAGTCAGACCCGTGACAATACGCTTCCTACCCATACCTCGGACCAGATAATAGGGGAAGAGAAGTATCTTCAGGGACTACTCTTAGTTTTGTTACAGGTATAGGGTACAGTGGTTCTTTGAGTAATTTGTTTGTGTCTCACATACTTCAAGGAAAGATACGATTATCATTTATCTTTTGTCGTTACAGATCTTCCTCCCTGCTGTCCCCTTCCTTTCCTTCCTGATTATTTTTTCCCTTCTGCCCTCGCTTGATCCTTCCTGGACCCAGGCTGTAATAGCTATCTGGGTTCGGTTAGATCAGGAGGTGGCCTTTATGACATCAACCCGCTGATTCCGAGGACTTGGAGGATAACACTGATGGAGTCAGGAGCGCTCGCGTCGGCGGGTGTCGTGTGCTGCAGTGCGAAGTGCAGAAGTGCGGCGTGCGGTGCCCCCAGGTCGCGGTGCGAGCAGCAGCTTGGTGGTGGCGTCAGATGGCGTAGTCTGTGAGACCAGGGTCGCGGTGTGAGATGAAGGCGGTGTTCGTCACGGTGCTGTCAGGTTCCAGTGCAAGCAGCGTTGTCGTCGTTGCTGAAGCACTGTTTTCGGCTGACTAACTGAAGTCGATGGCACCAGCGTCGGTAGGCCAAGGCTGCGGTCTGGGATGAGGGCGCTGCGTCGTGTAATTTTATGAGTGGTGCCCTTGAACCACAGTGCAAAAAGCGGCATTGATTCTGGCATGGAGCGGCGTCATCAGGGATACCAAGGCGTTGTCGTGAAGCGAGGCGGTACGGAGTTCGGTGCCCACAGGTCGCGGTGCAAGCAGTGGCGGCATCAGCTAGCGTCGTCGGCGAGACCAGGGTCGCAGTGTGGCATTGCGGAGGTGCCCTCTGCGGTGCCGTCAGGACACGTAGTCGGCAGCTGCCTCGTAGACGTCGTTGAGTTTTTTTTTCTGTTGTAGCACAAAACACACTGTCCCCAGAAGAGCCTGAAGTCTTTGCTGTTCATGAAACTTCTTGAACAGGGGGCAAGCTTTACCTCAAGACCTTGGAGGAACTCACAAAAGTAGATTGCAGCAAGTTCAGTCCAGTCCTTTCACTGTCCAAGACAGAAGCAGCCACTGCAGGCCCACACAGCAAAGAGGTAGTTCCTCCTCGCAGCTTCTCCAGCTCTTCTTCTTGGCAGCCTTTTTGGTCCAAAAGAGTTCTAAACTTCTGCGGTTGGGCCCTAATATTTATACCACCAAATCCTTTATTCTCTGAAGGCAGAGTGTCTGTACCTAGTCCAAATCAGTACTGGGTGCATTCTGCCAGTGCACAACTTCTTCCTTTGTCAGTGTGGGCCAGGGTCATCAGACGCACCACAGGAGGTGGAGCCAGCATTGTGGAAGGCAGGCACAGCCCTATTCAGGTCCAGGTGCTACTCCTTCCACCACTCCCAATGCAGATAGGTCTATTCAGCTTAGTCCTGACTCACCCTGCCTCCTGGAGCCACCCCAGCCCCTGTCACTCACAAACCAGACATGCAATACTCAACCTAGCAGAGGCAGGTTGGATGGTTAGGCAAGAAAATACCTACTTTCTAAAAGTGGCGTTTTCAAACACAGAATATTAAAACCAACTTCACTAAAAGATGTATTTTATCATTCTGAGCTCAGGCATACTAAATCCGTTTTTCTACCATGTTCCCTGGGTCAGTTAGGATTATACGATGTTTTTATCAAACTGCCCATTCTGGCCTATGGGAACAGGCAGCCGTGAAAAACGAAATTGGCTGTAATTCACTATAAGGACATGCCACACATACCAGGGCATATCCTACCTTTCAACAACAATGTACCCTGCCAACAGGAGTTTCTTGGGCCTGCCTTAGGGGGACTAACATGTAGAAAAGGGAAGGTTTAGGGACTGGCAAGTGGGTGCACTTGCCAAGTCGACATGGCAGTCCCAGACTGCACACAGGCTCTGCAATGGCAGGCCAGAGTTACACTTTATGGGCTATTTGCGTGGGTGGTACAATCCAGTGCTGCAGCACACCAACAGCATTTGATTTATGTGCCCTGGCACGCGCAATGCACTTTACTAGGGACTGACACATAAATCGAATAGGTCAATCATGGAAACACCAATCCATAACACATTTTACACAGAGAGCACAAGCACTTTAGCACTGATCAGCAGTCGTAAAGTGCCTAGAGTCCTAAAACCAACGACAGCAGGTCACGAAAAAATAGGAGGAAGAAATGTACAGTTTTATAACTTCATTTATACGCAAAGCACAAAATAAATATGATAAATACAAATAAAATGGCCCAAAATTAATATGGATAAATACAGACGGAAATGGACAAAAAATAAATACCATAAAACCAGGAGCCCTAAAAATCTGCCGTTAAGGAAGAGACAGACACCAATGTCACCGTATATGTACCATAAGAAAAATCCCAAGGGCGAAAAATCATGCTAAATAGGGGGCACCTACTATGCCTATTAGCAGCAATCGGAGCTATGGAGCACCTAAATCATCGGACCAGGTGGCCATTGAGATTATTCGAAAAGGAATCCCATCTGGAAATGAGGCTACCAAGGCCACATGGGCAACTTTAGAGATAGACAAGAAGATTCTGAACGAACAGGCACTTTGTAAGAACTGGGTAATAATACTGAGAACCTACTATATTCCCAGCTATCCTCCACCCCTGTTAGCCACGAGTCAGCCTAAAATGGACACGCAAAACCCAAAAGCCACCTTTTCGATACTAAAGGGTGGAAGGAGCTCCTCCCCTTGCAGGAAGAACCAAGCACACCTATCAACACAGCTCAAGTGTTTGATCAAACGAGCCATCAGACCAAAACTAGAGCTGGATATCCAGCACAATAAATTGCAGAAACAGCACTTCATGACAATTTCCACAACCCACTCAAAATCTAACGATCAAAGCAAGGCCTTTACGTATATGCTCCTGGAACATCAATGGCCTGGGAAACAAAACAACAGATATCAATCAATCAATCAAAGCATTTATATAGCGCACTACTCACCCAGAGGGTCTCAAGGCGCTAGGGGGGGGGGGTCCGCTACTGCTCGAACAGCCAGGTCTTGAGTTGCTTCCTGAAGGCGAGGTGGTCCTGGGTCAGGCGGAGGTGGGTCGGGAGGGAGTTCCAAGTTTTGGCGGCGAGGTAGGAGAAGGACCGTCCCCCTGTGGTGGCTCTTCGGATGCGGGGGACAGCGGCGAGGGCGTGGCCTGTCGATCGAAGCTGGCGTTTGGGCGCGTAGAAGTTGAGGCCGCTGTTGAGGTATCCTGGGCCTTGGTTGTGTAGGGCTTTGTGTGCGTGGGTGAGGAGACGGAAGGTGATTCTCTTGTTGACCGGGAGCCAGTGCAGGTCTCTCAGGTGTCCGGAGATGTGGCTGCGACGGGGGATGTCCAGGATGAGTCGTGCTGAGGCGTTCTGGATCCGCTGGAGTCTCTTCTGGAGTTTGGCAGTGGTTCCGGCGTAGAGGGAGTTGCCGTAGTCCAGACGGCTGGTGACGAGGGCCTGGGTGACCGTCTTCCTGGTCTCGGTGGGGATCCACCGGAAGATCTTACGTAGCATGCGCAGGATGATGAAGCGCGACGAGGAGACGGCGTTGACTTGTCTGGTCATGGAGAGGGAGGAGTCCAGGATGAAGCCCAGGTTGCGTGCGTGGTCTGTTGGTTTGGGTGCGCTGCCTAGGGCGGGGGGCCACCAGGAGTCGTCCCAGGCGGAGGGTGAAGATCCCAGGATGAGGACTTCCGTCTTGTCCGAGTTCAGTTTCAGGCGGCTGTTCTTCATCCATTCGGCTACCTCTTTCATCCCTTCGTGAAGGTTGGCTCTGGCGGTGGCGGGGTCGTTGGTGAGGGAGAGGATCAGCTGGGTGTCGTCGGCGTAGGAGATGATGTTGAGGTTGTGCTGGCGTGCGATGTCTGCGAGGGGGCTCATGTAGACGTTGAAGAGGGTTGGACTAAGCGAGGAGCCTTGAGGAACGCCGCAGATGACTTCGGTGGCTTCGGAGTGGTGGGGCTCACTGGTTAGAGGCGGCAGACCCGGAAGCAGAGAACGGCCCGGGACCAGGGTTCAATTCCTGACGCGGCAGGGTCGTGGACCAGGGTCAGCGGACTCGATAATTCTCGCCTCGGTGCCTACTCTAACCAGGGATCACACTCGGCAACTCTGGGCATTAGCTTGCCTCATCTCTACAACGGCCCCCCACATTCGCCGGGGATGCCTGGTTTCACCTTGGAGATACCCAGTAGGGACCATCTCACAGGGATATCCAGGACGGGTTCCCCAGCGGTCTACAGCGCCACGACGCCTCAGGGCAGCAGTGCGCTTTACAAGACACATTACATTACATCTGAACGGGGGGAGGCGGACTCTCTGTGTCCTTCCGGCGAGGAAGGAGATGATCCACTCCAGTGCCTTCTCCTGGATTCCGACGTTGCTGAGGCGCTGAACTAGTGTACGGTGGCAGACAGTGTCGAAGGCAGCGGAGAGGTCTAGGAGGATGAGGGCTGCTGCTTCTCCATTGTCGAGCAGGGCTCGGATGTCATCGGTGGCTGCGATCAGGGCGGTCTCGGTGCTGTGGTTGGCCCGGAAGCCAGACTGCGAGAGGTCGAGGGATCCGTTCGTCTCGAGGAAGGCGGCCAGCTGCTTGTTGACGGTCTTCTCGATGACTTTGGCAGGGAACGGGAGCAGCGAGATGGGGCGGTAGTTCTTGAGGTCGGCGGGGTCGGCTGATGGCTTCTTAAGTAGAGCGCTGAGTTCGGGGTGCTTCCAGCTCTCCGGGAAGGTAGCGGTGTCGAAGGAGGTGTTGATGATGTCCTGCAGGTGGGGTGCGATGATATCGTCGGCCTTGTGGAAGACGTGGTGAGGGCGGGGGTCGGTCGGAGATCCGGAGTGGATGGAGTTCATCGTGTGGACGGTGTCTTTGGTGCTGATCGGGGTCCAGGCGCGGAGGGTGGTGGTGGGGGGCGGTGGTTTGGTCGTGGCGTGCGTCGGTTGAGTGCTGAAGCTGTTGTGTATGTCCGCGATCTTGTTGTGGAAGAAGGAGGCGAGGGAGTTGCAGAGGTCTTGCGAAGGGGTGATGTCGTTGTTTCCGGCGTTGGGGTTGGAGAGCTCTTTAACGATGTTGAAGAGTTCCTTGTTGTTGTGTGCGTTGTTGTCCAGTCGTTCCTTGAATGCCGTTTTCTTGGTGGCGTGGATCAGTTGGTGGTGTTTCCGGGTGGCGAGCTTGAGGGCAGTCATGTTGTCCGGAGTTGGGTCTCTGCGCCAGGCTCTCTCGAGGGCTCTGCAGTTCTTCTTGGAGCTCTTGAGTTCATCGGTGAACCATGGGGCTTTCTTCCTGCCGGGTCTGCTAGGTGGGGTCCTCAGGGGGGCGAGGTCGTGTGCGCAGTCGCTGATCCACTTTGTGAGGTTGGTGGCCGCTTGGCTGGGGTTCGTTGTGCTGGTGGGTGGGTTTTTGCTCAGGGAAGTCGCGAGCTGGTCGGCTGTGATCTTGTTCCAGCTTCTGCGTGCAGTCTGTTGCTGGTGGTGGTGGATCGTGGTCCTTTTGAAGCTGAAGTGGACGCAGCTGTGGTCCGTCCAGTGGAGTCCGGTGGCGTGGCTGAAGGTGATGTCCTTGCTGGCTGAGAAAACGGGGTTGAGTGTGTGTCCGGCGTAGTGGGTGGGGGAGGTCACCAGCTGTTTGAGTCCGAGGTTTGCGAGGTTGTCCAGCAGGGTGGTGGTGTTGCGGTCGTTGTTGTTCTCCAGGTGGAAGTTGAGGTCCCCGAGGAGGATGTAGTCAGCGGAGGGGAGGGCGTGCGGGCTGACAAAGTCGGCAATGTCCTCGCTGAATTGTGTGCGTGGTCCCGGGGGTCTGTAGATGAGGGTGCCTCTGAGGGTGGTCTTGGGGTTGATGTGGACCTGGAAGTGCAGGTGCTCGGCGGGTGCGAGGGTGTCATCGGTGTTGGTCGTGATGCGGATGGTGTTCTTGTGGATGATGGCGATGCCTCCTCCAGTCTGGTTGATGCGGTCCCTCTGGATGACCTTGTAGCCGTCTGGGATGGCGATGGCGATGTCGGGCGCTGATGAGGCGTTCATCCAGGTTTCCGTGAAGAAGGCGACGTCTGGGGCTGTGGTGTCGAGCAGGTTCCAGAGCTCGACGGCGTGTCTGTGGATGGAGCGGGTGTTGAGCAGGATGCATTTCAGGTAGCTGCTGCTGTTGTTCGTCTTGGTCTTGGTCGGAGCTGGTGTAGTGCAGGTCCGGATGCAGGTGAACTTGCAGGAGTGGCAGCAGAAGGGTCCGTGGGTGCGTCTCGGGGTGGCTCGGTAGCAGCCTGGGATTCGGCCGGCGTTGAGTGCGTTGAGTTCAGTGGCGTCGTAGGTCCGGCGGGTGGGCTGGTGTCGGCGGGGGCCAGGGGTCCTGGCACTGGGCGCGGTCCAGGCACGGACGGGCGCAGACGGGCTTACCTTTGGCGCACCTTCGGTGCTCAGTCGGCGCTCCCACTGTGCGCGTCCGCTGCGCGGTCGCTGAGGGGGCGTCATAAGAAGGGAGCCGGGAGGGCGGGTCAGATGGGAGGCGGGAGCGTAGTATCCAATCGTCTGGCGTGGGGGTGGGGGCGGGGCCGCAGGCAGGCGGCGGCGGGAAAAACGGGTGCAGGCTAGGCGGGCGGCCCTGCGGCGGCTGGGGCGCTGAAATCGGCGTTGGTGCCCAGCGGCGTGGAGCACAGGCAGCAGGAGGCTCGGGAAGCAGGAGAGGTCAGGAGCCATGTATTACTTTTCTTACAAGCATTCAATATCACCAATATCATCCTACTACAGAAAATTTGGTTTAACACTCATTTCCCATGCAGGGCTTTGCGGGTTTCCATACCCCGGCCTGTAAAGGAGCTAAGTTTGGACATCCTAAATGAGGCTTGTCAATCTATACCTCAATAACAAGCGTCAGGGAACTACTGCGTTCAATTGCAAAAATAGAAATAAAAGCAATCAGAGCAATGGTCCGCCACAAGGGAAAAGAACAATGGACTGGGATCATTAATGCATACCTGCACCCTAAAGACAGGGCAAAAAGCTCAGAGTTATTGATCAGTGAAACCAAAAGGCTCCTAGGAGAAGAACAAACTCCTTATTGTATTCTATCGGGGGGGGGGGGCTTTAACCTACTTGGCACTCTGGCAGATGAAGAACTTATATCCACCCAATCCTTGCATTGGGACATTCTATTATATGGAGAGAACACAATGGGAAGCCAAAATAAACTAGGTAAGTAACTCCCGAAAGAGCTAGAGAACCTCAACTTTCAATCTCTAAATGGGCGTTTCTTGGAGGATAACCCACCTGCAGTAGACCTTTCACTTTAAGACGGCTACATCGTCATTAGACTGCACATTTGTCACTCTAACACTGTACCATAACCTCGCCTCATACCAACTGGCTGAGGAAGACTGCAGTGATCATCTCCTACAGGAGATCAGGCTTAAAGCGAGCCCTAAAGATGCCTGCCATCTGACTGAAGTAGCATGCACTGCATACACCATGAACAACAAAAGGATTACATGTAAAATCCCTTCCATTGATCGATTATTGGGGGCTGCCAATGATATACTACAAAGGCAGCAAGATAGATTTACAAACCATGCTACCACATCGGAGGTCATCACTAAAGACCTAGGAGACACATTTGCCACCTCAATGATGAGAAAAAATACACAACAGAAAGGACCCCGCCAGGGCCCACTCACTTTCACTCTTACGCATCTACAGCAAGTAAAGGCACTTAAGAGAATCACAAAAACATCTCTTAGGAAACTTCCCTGGAATTCTTGTGATGATGGCCAGCAATGACAGCTGAGATGGAACAAAGCAACAGTGAAAAAATTAATTTGAGTAACAAAAAGTGAAGGAGAAGGCTCGCTCTGGGCAAGGCTCTTCTGTGACATAAAAAGTAACAGTCATGCACGGTTCTGGCACAAAGTAAACATGCTACAACATCCTACACATCAAGGGATCAGTTCTCATTTGACTGAAGAAGCCTGGGCAAAGTTGCCGCACTTCAAACACCTTAAAGAGGGGCAACACCAACCAAGCATGCTAAAAGAAACCTCCCTCGACTCCTCCAACAACAAAACTAATAAAAAGGAAATTGAAAGCGCACCCCAGGTCCAATGCTCACTTCAAAGTCCTATCACAGACTCCTTCATACCAACTAGCCATCAAATACAGAGACAGATAGCCATAGGAAGACTGGAGGGGGCCCTCGGCTCAAATAGTATTCCACCAGCACTATTTAAACAGGACGCTAACTTCTGGTCAGAAAAACTGGAGCCGATTTTTCCAGCAGATATCAGTGGATACCGTAATCCTGGACTCATGAAGAGGGTCCATAATCTCACCGATCTACAAACACGGCAATAAGAGTAGCGCAAAAATCTATCGGTTTGTGGCACTTATCAATAACGATGCCAAATACTTTGCTGGCACCATCCTAAAGGAATTAACATCCTTGGCCTCGGATAATCACATCATCCCGCTACACCAAGCCGGTTTCTGCAAACATATGGGAACTATAGCTAATATCAGGACCCTTTTTCCTTCTAAAAG